>NC_084484.1:130684754-130982254 GCF_030035675.1 Rhineura floridana | reverse complement strand
GAAAGAGCAACACTGCACAGAAGCCCAGTTTGAGGCACATGATTTTCATCCACAAATCAGAGGAGCAGAAGACTTCCCCTGCTCTCCCCCAAGTAATGCCCCAAAGTAATTCTGGAAATGTTACAATTACTTCACAAAAGTAGAAAAATTACTCCTAGTTCTATTACAATCAAAATGTAAAGGAATTACCCACTCGTTACTCAAAAATGTAATGAATTACAAGTAATTCGTTACTTGTAACTAGTTACTTCCAAGCTCTGGGAAAAAGGCAGGGTCCCAATTCTTCAAGTATTTACAGGGAACTTCAGCTGTTTCAGGAACAGCAGCCCAGGGATGATATAATTGCAAACCACAAATATACGAATTGTTAATTAAATGTTCTATAAAGAAAACACATGTTTTAAAAGGTATGTAACACAAAAGAACACTTCAGCATGTAATCTACCTAAAGGGTGGGCATGTCAATTTCCATTGCATATAAAGCATGAAGTGGTTGGTTCAAGGCATTTTTGCTACCCAGTTGAGTTACTTTTATGGATTAATACACAATGCCTTGCCTGTGGGTTGAATAAAGGCTACAGAAATAGTTGCAATCCTTTTTTAAAAAATGAGACTAGATAAGATGAGCATATTGCTTTGTATTTAATTAATTTTCATTGATTCTACAATCAAGTTGTTTCTTTTTTTAAAAAAGCTTCCCCAATTATGTTTAGTGTATTATATCAATTGTCTGTCGTCTTTTCATAATGGAAAGGGTTGGAACTGCCCCCTTACTTGATGAACTAAAATCAATAGAGAACTGTCTGGCAACAAAAATGGGTATTAAATCCTTTAATAGATATAGTCAGTGTCCCTACTTTCTGTCTGTTATTTCTGCTTTAGTTAGCCACATGGCAAATTTAACAGACCACAATCCTATACACACTTACATGGGACAAAGTCCCATTCAACTCAATGGGATGTACTGCTGATATAGGATACACACATAGGATTGTGGCATTAAACAGTTTCAGTCAGATTTCTTGAATCAGCAAAATCTACTAAAATCTTAAATTCATGCTACCTAAGGAGAGTTCCATTGTCTCAAGGGCCAAATTCAAAATGATGATTTACTTTAATCAGACTCCATCTTTGGGACCCTCGCAAGGCGAACCGGCGGCTCCAGGGCCAGAACCGCCATCCCGCCACCATCGTAAGCGGGAGCCCCGGCTTCCGCGGGCTGAGAGGGCCACGCCACACCCAGAACTATGGCAATAGGACTATGACTGAGAGTGTGTGGCTAGCCTTGCAAAGTAGCCCAATGCCTATAATACCTATTTTGCCAAAATGAGGGGGGAGGTAGTTTGTGTTAACTTTGAAATGTATTTGTTTATTGTTTTATTTATGTATTATTGATGTTTTATTGATATATTATTGTTTTATTGGTGTATTTTTATATGGGTGCTCTTTTGTAAGCTGCCTTGAGGGCCTTTTGGCCAAAGGTGGGGTAGAAATATTAAAATCAAATCAAATCAAAATATCTATGCCTATGTCAATTTATAATGGCCTACAAGGCCCCTTCCAACTCTGATTCTATGATTCTATTCTATGATTCTATGATAAACAGACTTGAGGATCAGAGTAAGATCCAACTAGTCCAGCATTTACAGTTCAATGGGGTTCACACTCAGATATGTGTTTATAGAACTTAAGCAGATGGGGTGGCAGAATGGTAGTTCTCCAAGGACCACTCATCACCCATGTCACAGCTGCTTACTGGGAGATGGAGGCGGAGGCGGTGGTGACGTCGCCAAATGCACCAACAGGACCACCAGATTGGCTCTGCTGTTGCATTTGCACCATGCCAACCTTGTTGCTGCCTCCCCCTCCCCCTCTGCCTCCCAGTAAGCTGCAGCAACACAGACAACAGGAGGTCAGGTGAGACCTGCCACCCTACTCCACTGACCATTACTGACTGCACCTTGGTTTCTACCATGTCCATTAAGATGTGTTTGAGAAGCTCATAAGAAGACCACACTGTGTTTTTGTCCTCAGCATCTAGTACTAAAATGCTCTGTCTGAACATGAAGGCACCATAGAGTTATTCCAGCTGCTACTAGTCCACATTTCTCCAGTCCTTTGAAAAAAAAGATTGAACAATCTACTATCTGAAATACATCTGCTTCGGACCAAGGAGAAGTCCTTTTTAGTGGCTGTGCTCAGGCTTCAGAACTCCCTCTCAAGGGAAGCCCGCCTTACTACCACATTAATGGCCTTTTGTTGGATTCTTCTACTAGGCACCTTTCAATTGTTGCTACAACCTCTGTTGTTCTTAATTCTTGTTCTTTATTCATTTCTATTTATTAATGTTATTTGACCATTGTTAGCCACCTTGAAGGTCATTTTGGGGAAATAGCGGGATAAAATGCTTATAAATAAATAAATGAAAGCCATCTAAGCTAGTGGCAATTACCAGATCTTGTGGCAAGAAATACTCCTTGTTAATTTGTGTAAAGTATATAAATATTCTAGCATCAAATTGCAATGGGGGGATTGTCTTATTTCAAATTTGACATTTGTTTTAAAGGGCTCCTACTGGGAGAAACGGTGGGATATATATAAATAAATAAACTGTTTTGAATTGGAACACAATTGCCAGTTGTGTAATTATATTCTCTTTGAGCACCTGAGGGGTGCCTGAACATCCATAAGTGAGTGTGTGAAGAAAGGAGTGCCATTGCATTCAGGAACCTGCATATGCAGTGAACTAGTGACATCTCTCATTGGCTGCAATGTATAGAATCAAACCTCTGGCCTGATAATATTGTCAACCACCTTTGGAAAAGATGCTACTTTTGGAGTCTTGCATTGAAGGGTCCCTATAAATAGATAGACTGAATAATTAAATGAATACATAAATAAGTTAAGAAGACTGATTTTGTCTAAATTCTAAAACAGAAAAACTAAAACACCTTTCTGACACGCTTTTTATCACTACAATTTTGCCATGTAAACAGAAGCATTTCAAAATTTGATCCCAGGCTTCAACCTAGGGAGTGTCCGTAGTGCTTTAGTTGCTAATAGAAGAATATTTCCATGCTTATTTTCTTTTACAGGCCAGGTTTAATTTTTATCCAGTCTTGTGAATTCAAATTGATTCAGACAGTTTCTTTACAGTCCACCGACCATAAATAAAATGAAAAGTTGCAGAATATAAAATGCATAAATTTATTAAAAGGTGGGTGAAGGGGGATAAAAAAGGCAAGTGTAGATTAAGTGTAGATTATAAATGTCCACACTTAGGGGTTTTTTCAGTCTTGTCTATTAATAGCTACTTTATCAAAGAAACTATGTTCCATTGTGCCATCAAATGTATATGGTTGCGACCCAGGGGTGAAATAAGACGCAGACACAATATGATGGGTTAAATAACGGGCCACTTTATTAAACCAAATTCATATTATGATAATGAACCTGCAAAGGGGAACATAAGTGCGGGATTCAACTGATGAGTCAGGCAAAGCCTGCTTGCAGCTATCGGGTGACCCAAACCACTGCCGGGCAAAGGGGTGCTAATCTGTCAACCCCTTGCCCCGACCACACTCCAATTGTGCGTAGGGAGGCCAACCTGCGTCACCGCCCCCCGGTGCCCTGAAACTCCGAGTGGATGAGACTTGTTGGCCCCAGAGGCGACCCGTATCCTGCCCTCGGGCCGTATAACCCAGAGCTGCAGGCCTCCGGAACCGCCTATCACCTCCAAAGGTGCCTAAAGGTGTCACCTAGCTGCCCTTCACCTTTAACCTTTCCCACACTTCCTCAATAAAGCGACCTTTAAAGTATTAAATTCAAACAGCCAAATCAACCTAATAATCACAAGAACACCCGGGCTAACCCTGAATGCCCTCCCTACTGAACCACAGTATGGAGTAGGCAAAATAAACCCGCCGGCTAAAACGCAGGCAGGCCAAAAGTTCCTACTCGGCCCCAGAGGCGACCAAATGAATCACACTGCAGCAGAGGGAGGGTAGGGCAGGTGCCACAATTATGAAGAGGGAGAGGGGGCAGCCGGCGAGAGCTTAAATAAGCTCGGTTGCCCCGCCCCCTCAGGCAGTGTGCCACAATGACATCACGTCAATCCAGCGCGCTTGCCCTCTTCAACAAAATGGAGCCTCGGATTCACGCCAGGCCGCAAACTACGCCCCGCGACCCGGTAAGTCCTGGGTGCAGAGCGGGGTTGCAACCCAGGGGTGAAATAAGACGCAGACATAGTATGATGTGTTAAATAACGGGCCACTTTATTAAACCAAATTCAAATTATGATAATGAACCTGCAAAGGGGAACATAAGTGCAGGATTCAACTGATGAGTCAGGCAAAGCCTGCTTGCAGCTATCGGGTGACCCAAACCCCTGCCGGGCAAAGGGGTGCCAATCTGTCAACCCTTGCCCCGACCACAGTCCAATTGTGCGTAGGGAGGCCAACCTGCATCACTGCCTCCTGGTGCCCTGAAACTCCGAGCGGATGAGACTTGTTGGCCCCAGAGGCGACCCATATGCTGCCCTCGGACCGTATAACCCGGAGCTGCAGGCCTCCGGAACCGCCTATCACCTCCAAAGGTGCCTAAAGGTGTCACCTAGCTGCCCTTCACCTTCACTTCCTTCACCTTCACTTCCTTGCCACAGAAAGGGGACAAACCTCTGTTTAGTCGCCCTTTACCCCGCATCCGAACAAGATGTCCCTCACACCCCTCTGCAGGTCTCCTAAAAGGATGTCGTTACCTATATCAGACATATGAACTCCATCAGACCGATATAGTTCAACCCTACTGCGTCTTATCTCCGGGTGGTGAATGACAAAACCACCAGAGTCCAATAGAGCAAGACGGAGCTGCCTATTTACTCTTTTGCGGGTCCTATTTATCCCCCTAGGGTCACCCATACAATCCCAGTGTCTACAGGGTAAAATATCGGACCAAATCAAGTGCACCCCCGGCCACCTCTGCCTAATGGCCCGGAAGTCAGCAGACGCCTGCTCAATAAGGGCTCTGCCCTTCAGCATGCCCAGGTCATTTCCCCCCAGGTGAATGACCAAAAAACATGGTGCATCCTGGACCACTGCCATCTGGGAAAGCGTAGGAAGGAGCCCGTCCCAACGCATCCCACGGTGGCCCAACCATTGTACAGTAGCCCACTGGCTAAGCCCAAGCTGTGTGCCAAAACGTGACTTCGCCGCCCTGCGGCCCGCCCAAAGGACCATACTATGGCCGCAGAGGAGGATGCGCACTTTTTCGTCTCCCTTCCAGTGGCCTGTCAAAATAAACAATGGAAACTCATAACAGTGACAAAGAACAAGTCACAAACTGGTTTTTCGAACCCCTCGAAAAGGTTGAATATAAGACCTATAGGCCGTAGAATGCCATCTGCCCAGGGGCTGTAACCTCTCTTGGGGGAAGCCCAAACAGGCGGCCGTAGACGCCGCTCCAATGTGGAAGGAGTGTGTCCCAAAAAGTTTGGGGTCCAATCCCATATTACCAAGGGCCGTCCTGGTAATTGCCCAAAACTGGAATGTAGAAAGGGGTTGGCCATCCTTATGTGCAAACAAATAGTCTGGCTGTTGTCCCCGTACTGCCAGGAAAGATTTTAATGCGGCTACAGGGCAAATCTCAGGCAGCTGTGAGGGGGAAAGCAAGACTGTATGTCCCCTCCTATGCTGATCAGTCTTTGACCAACGCAAGTGTAGGGCAGCTTGTCCCCCCTTCCAACTAAAATCAGACAGTAAAAAGGCACGGGAAGAGATGTCAGTCTTAGATCCCGCCAACACCTCACTAATCCTAAAAGCTCCAAAGAATAGTGTAAGTGCAGCCGCATGAAAAAGCAATACCTCGAAAGATGAGGAACATAAACACTCCAATTGCATCCGGAGCCCTAATAAAAGTTCTGGGTGCATAGGGGAGTGGGAATCTGGATTGGCGGGATATCCCCGTGCCCAGCCTTCCAACATCTTACAAAGTCGGAAGTCATCGGAAAAGTCCTGCAAACCGCGTGACTTGGCCAAAAAGGAAAGGCCAGAGAGCTTACCTCTAATAGTCTTGACGGCAAGGCCCTTCCTCTTGCCCTCCACACAAAACTCTATGAGGTGCGCCACTGGAATGGGCCACTGTTGCATGTATCCCCTTTCTTCGCTGAAAGCCAATAGCTCCCTACCTGCTCTCTGGTAGCTGGCCATAGTACTGGGTGCAATGGACAGGCTTATCACTCTCTCCGACTCAAGCTGCCAATCTCCCATAGATCTGGTGAGACCATGTCCGGCTGAGCCTTGGCCCATGGCGCCAGGTGGCGAAATCTCTCCATCTGGTTCCGTGACAGAGCATCAACGATACTGTTATCAATACCCGGGACGTGGCGTGCCAGAAACAGAATATTAAACTGGAGACATTATAGAACAAAGGCCAGCACTAGATGCATGACTCGGGGGTTCTTTGATGACAAGGAGTTAATAACATGCACTGTGGACAGGTTGTCACACCAAAAGTGGACTGTGGAATCACGCAGCCTGTCTGGCCAAAGATGCACTGCTGCCACAATTGGAAAAAATTCCAGGAGAGTCAAATCTCTAATCCAGCCTTCCTGAACCCAGGTCTGTGGCCAGCTGCCATGGCTCCAAGAGTCATTAAAAATGACACCGAAACCAAATGCCCTCGAGGCGTCGGTGTGCACCTGGAGTTCGGCCTCCAGGAGGCGGTCCCTCCTCCAAAAAGAAATCCCATTAAAGTCCTGTAGGAACTTAGCCCAGACCGACAGATCGTCTTTGAGCGCCCCAGAAAGCCTGATGTGATGATGGGGATGGGACAAACCTGACATAGCGTCATAGACTCGTCTCAAGAAAGCCCGCCCCGGTGCAACCACCCTGCAGGCGAAGTTCAGTGAACCCGCCAGCTCCTGAAGGGTACGAAGTGTTACCCTCCTGGAAACCTGAATATGAGCTATCTTCTCTCGCAGCAACTGTAGTTTGGCAACTGGGAGCCTACAGCACTGGGCTAACGTATCTATTTCAATCCCCAGGAATGTGATAATAGGGGACGGGCCTTCTGTTTTTTCCCCCACCAGTGGGACTCCAAGTTCCCTGGACAGCTCCATAAAGTGATCCATGAGATCCTTGCACTCCCTCGTGTGTGCCCGGCCAGCAAATAAAAAATCGTCCAAATAGTGGACAACAGAACATGAGCCAGACCGCCTCCTCACTGCCCACTCCAGGAAAGAGCTCAAAAGCTCAAAAACTGCGCATGAAATAGAGCAGCCCATGGGCAGTGCACGATCAACGTAATATTGATCCGCAAAAGCGAAACCCAATAAATCAAAATATCCAGGATGTATGGGGAGGAGGCGGAATGCGGATTTTATGTCACACTTCCCCATGAGGGCACCCACACCACAACTCCTAACCATGTCCACTGCACAGTCAAAAGAGGTATAGCGTACCGAACATAAGTGAGGTGGAATAAAATCATTAACCGACTGCCCATGCAGATAGGAGAGGTGGTGAATGAGGCGGAACTCTCCCGGTGTTTTCTTAGGCACAATGCCCAGTGGCGAAACCCTAAGAGACGGGACGGGAGGGGAAGCAAAGGGGCCCAAAACGTGGCCCGCTTCCCTTTCTTTGTTAATCTTGTCCAGAACGACCTGTTCCATGCCCAAGATGGACCTCAGGTTCCTAGACCGGAAGGCAGTCCGAGGGCCTGAATAAGGGATCCGAAAACCAGTTGAAAAACCCTCTAAAAGGCACCGAGCTTCATGTACTAAAGGATAACAACTTAATAAACGTTGTAATTCTGGTAACTTAATTGGGCTGGGGCCCTTTTCCTTGAGGTGTGCCTGGGGGTCCTTGCTTCCATTGTCCGTGGAAGTCCCTATTGCCACCTCGATAAGTCCAGTTCCTAGGGCAGGTAGCGGGTGCGTGCTGTCCACCGCAGAGTGTACACTCATGCCTATACCGGCAAGGGTTCCTGCTACAGAAGCCATGGGAGCTAAACTCCCAGCAGAGAAGGCGGGGTTGAACCCCCTGCCCCGCTGGCCCACGGGAGGGAGCTGGTGTCAATTGCCTAGCCATGAGATGGCCACTATCAGTCCTGTCCCCGGCCACCGGCCTTGAATGAGACATGAACTGTAACCACAGTTCAGCCTCCTTCCTGTCCCATGGCAAAGAGGCATCAAATGCCGACCTCATACGAAAAGCCTCATCGTAAGAGAGCCATGCCGACCCCATGAACTCCGTATAGCCCCTGTAGATAATATCCAGGTACTTAATTAGGACCAAACCGCGTTGTGGCTGTTTGTGCATGATCACCCCTACGTACGTAAGGTAAGCGGGGAGCCAGTTAGCCCAAGTGCACTCAATCCGGCGCCTCTTGGGCCTCTCCACATCCCTCTCGTCCCCTTTTTCTTTGTCCGTCTTAAGCGGCTCCCTGTACAACAGGGAAAACAAGTCAATGTATTCCCCGTTCCAGATTTTTTCTTTAGTGGCTGGAAGTAAATGGAAGCCCAAAGGAGCAGAAGTCTCTCCAAAAGGGATGGCACCCTCTTTAATATGCCCTAGGGGGTCACTAACGCCCTGATGAACCGCCGAAATGCCCGAAGCAGAGGGTTGGGAGGCAATAGCTGCCTCAACCATAGGTCCTGTTCGGGAAGATGCCCAAACATGGTCGCAGGCCTCCAGGGATGAGGGTTGTAATAGAGGTATGTCACTTGTCTCGGCAGCTGGAAGCATTTGGTTGTCAGTCTCAGTGCCATGTGGAAGAGAAAAAGGCCAAACCTGCCCAGGCCCCCAGTATGGGTACCCCCAAGGGGGCCAGCCCCACGCAGGGCCTGGCCCAGATGAGCCAGGTACTGTGCACTCACCTGATTTCCCATCTGGCACAGTATCCAGAGACGACTGTGCGATAGTAGGGGCACCCCGGTCCTGGGTGAGGGTCTCTCCGCTCGATCTGCTGGGCCCCACCTCCAGGGCATCCAGACAAGCTAAAATTAGGTCCAAAGTTGGTTAATTAGCAACAGATGAAGGCAGACCTGTAGCCGCAATAGGCTGACTGACCCAGGGTGGGGCTTGCACTATACCGGGTGCCCTTGGAGCCTGCCCTCTGGTGCGCTTCACCAGGGGCGTGCCTGCCACAGCAACCGCTGGCTGGGCAGGTTGGGAATGTGAAGAAGATCCTTCTAGGGCCGCCAGACGAGCCAGAACAGCCACCCATGGTGTTTTGTCATCTCCTGCCCTAGAGACCCCTGGAGGGAAAGACCCCTGTCCCAATCTGGGCGCTCTCCCTTTTCCTTTTGGCCCACCCTGGCCCTTTTTTGGCGCCATGACCCAGATCAATGTGGAAACCGAAATGCCAAATTTATTTTATTTTATTTTTATTTATTTATTTATGTATCTATCTATCTATTTATTTATTTATTTATTTGTTTTTATTTATTTTTATTTTATGATATGTATATATATATGGGAGTTGGGGAAAATATGCTCCTGCCCTCTCCCACTCAGGGCCTGACCCACCAGATTCCTAAAGGCCAAATGCCTCAGACTGGGGGGGGGGAACGCACCCGTCCTTGCCCTCCCAAATTCGGGCCCAACCAGCCCTCAGGATGTGTGTCCGCCTTCTCCCTCCCAGTGTCAGCCCGAAAAGCCATGAAGGGGGGGTGGACAAGTGCTTGGAACTGGCGCTGCCGCGCCTGAGACGGTGCGCCACCGCGCCACCGCCTCCCTGATTGCCTGATGCCGTCCCTGGCACGAGCCTCCACGTGCTGCTGCCACTGCCTCCGCGGTGCCTAGAAGTCCTCAGAGAAGGCCCGCCACGCCACGGAGCTGACTGGCGGCGTGAGCGGGGCAGTATAAGGCCCGGCCGGCCGGAGCTGCGCGGGCGAAGAAGACCAACGCCGGGAACCATTCATGCCTCAAAATGGCGCCGTTGCTGCTGCCTCGCGCCCTCCAAAATGGCGTCACTCCAAACGCCAGGAGCGCAGGCACTCTGCTGCCACAATTATGAAGAGGGAGAGGGGGCAGCTGGCGAGAGCTTAAATAAGCTCAGTTGCCCCGCCCCCTTAGGCAGCGCGCCGCGATGACATCACGTCAATCCGGCGCGCTTGCCCTCTTCAACAAAATGGAGGCTCGGATTCTCACCGGGCCGCAAACTACGCCCCGCGACCTGGTAAGTCCCGGGTGCGGAGCGGGGATGTCAGCTAGTAGTAGCTTGATATCAGGCCTAATTTCAGGCCTAATCAGCACAATGGGACTGACACAACATCACTTTGGTTTCTAGTTTACATATATATACATTTTTAGGGTTTGAAAAGCACTAGGCAAAATGGTTGCAGCCCCTACCATCTTACTTTCTCTAGAATGCCTCTGGTGCATTTCTTATCAGTGTCAAATAGGGATAGAAGAGAAAGCCAATTCAGTTTGCAGTTAAAGAGAGAACATACCTGCTTCATGCTGTCCAAAACAATACAGAAACTGAAACACAGTCATCCTTAGAAATTCACACTTATCTAAAGTTTGCAGTGCTCTTGATCCTTGTCTTTATTATTAAAGCTTGCTGGCTTATTAAAGCTTATTATAAAAGCTTGCTGAGGGGGTATGACCGAGTTGATTCATGGTGTGGTCAATGCATCTTTGTAGGAGGTAGTGGTCCCAGCTGCCCTAAAAGAGGCAATGATCCGACCATTCCTTAACCCATTGGTTTGTGACATAGGGTTGCCAGGTCAGAAGCATCCCAAAACCTGAGTTTTTAGGGGCGGGTCCGAATGATGTCATGGGGCGGGCCCAAGTGATGTCACGGGGTGGGCCCAAGTGATGTCATTAAGCATGATACATTAAGCATCAACCACAGTTGCTTGGAGCGTACAATTAAAAAAAAATCTGACAGGAAATTAAGCTAGACATTTTAGCTAAAAGATGGAGCCTGGGTAGGGAACTTTTAATCTAGCCTACTTGCTTTCAGCAAGAAGGGTTTAAGTGCCTTCAGGCCAGGCCAGTCACCAGAAGGCCGCTGTAGGAAGAAAGGAGCCTAGTGTTGTGGAGATGTTAGATGGGAGCATTTGGGAGTAAAGATGGATGCCCCTGAAGGCTGCAATTCTAAACACACGTACTAAGGGACTAAGCCCCCATAGAACTCAACAGGACTTCTGAGTAGATATTTGTGCTGTGGTAAAGCTTGACTAGGGATCCTCTGCAAAGACATCCATATCCAAGCAGGGTTGGCAACCCCCTGCCTGGAATGCCCTGCCCTTGTCTTTTAACGTGGCTGCTCCAAACTTCTTTACAGATTTGACCCTTCACTTCAGAAAGAGGTCTGAGAAATGAGTAAGAAGATTCTCTACCCTTTCTGTCTGCATAGATGCCCTCATCCTTCCCCTGCGCTCAGCAGAAGCTCTGGGCCAGGTGGGATGCAGTGGCATCTCATAGAGGACACCCTCCCCTTTCATGGGGTGTATGATTTGTCCTGGCTCAGAGCAGATTTTGGGGTGGGCACCCCCAATTACTTATTTTTCCTGTATATCTTTTTCTGTTTGATTTTGTATAGATGCCCTCTTCTGTGCCCTGCACCCAGCAGAAGCTCTGGGCCAGGTGGGATGCAGCGGCATCTCATAGAGGACACTGTCCCCTTTCCTGGGGTATATGATTTGTGCTGTCCCAGAGCAGATTTCGGGGTGGGTACCCCCAGTTACTTATTTTTGTCTATGTGTTTTTGTCCATTTTGATTTTGCATTGATGCACCCGTGTGTGCCCGGTGCCCAGCAGAAGCTCTGGGCCGGACAGGATGCACTGGCATCTCGTAGAGGACACCCTCCTCTTTCCTGGGTATATGATTTGTCCTGTACCAGAGCAGAGTTTGGGGTGGGCACCCTCAGTTACTTATTTTTTATGATTTTATGACATCATTATGTATTTACGATAATATCAAAAGCCTGATGATATTGATTGCATAAATGTATTGTTATTCTTGATGGGGAGAGTCCCCCAATCACAGTGATATATCATATAGGGTACCCCAACATATATTTTGGGGCTCAGAGACATGTTAAGTTTGGTTTGAAGTTGCTGTAGTTGTCAACTCTTCTTTTTTAGTGTTTTGAACTTTCAAGCAAATAAGGAACTGGGAACTAGGAACCAACTTCAGCGTCGTATCAGTTAAATAGATTAAACAGTTGCGGGGGCGGCTGATGTTTTGGTGTATATATCGGAAACCAGACCACCTAGAAACTTAATTTTTTTTAAAAATTGAAGCTGAGAGTCCGGAGATTAAGGGGTGGTAGCCGGAGAGCTGAAGGCCCCCCCCAAAAAACTGGACACCCTGGCCAAAAAATGGAGACCTGGTAACTCTATTGTGACAACTACCGCCCAGTTAGGGAAGGTAATCGGGAGGGTTAGTGCAGCAATTGCAAATCCTCTTGGATGAAACAGATTATCTTGATCCATCCCAATCTGGGTTAAGGCCTGGTTGTGGGACTGCATCGGCCTTGGTCTCCCTGATGGATGACCTTTATTGGGAGAAGGACAGGGAGAGTGTGGCCCTGTTATTCTTACTTGATTTCTCAGTGGCTTGTGATAGCATTGACCATGGTATCCTTCTGGGCTGACATGGTGAGATGGGTATTAGAGGCACTGTTTTACAATGGTTCCAATCATATTTCCAGAGTCATTTTCAGAGAATAGCATTGGGTGATTGTCTTTTGGGTCCCTGGCAGTTGTGTTGTGGGGTGCCACAGAGAACCATCTTGCCCCCAATGCTGTTTAACCTCTATATAAAGCCCTTGGGAGTGGTCATCAGGAGATTTGGGGTGAGGTGTCAGCAGAATGCTGATGATACCCAGATATATTTCTCTGTTAACATCTGAATCGGGAGAGACTGAGTAAACTCTGGACCAGCACCTGGATGAGGGCCAATAAACTGAATCCTAGCAAGATGGAGACATTGTGGGTTGGGGGTTCCCGAGTTCAGATAATTGGTCAGTTGCTTGCTTTGGGTGGAGTCGTACTCTCTCTGAAAGAACAGGCTTTCCAGGAGATGCTCCTGGATCCATCTTTGTTGCTAGAGGCCCAGGTGATCTCAGTGCCTAAGAGTGCCTTTTACCAGCTTTGGCTGGTAAGACAGCTCTGGCCATTTCTGGACCGGGATAGCCTGGCCACTGTTGTCCATGCACTGGTAACCTTCAGGATGGATTACTGTAATGCGCTCTATGTGGAGCTGCCTTTGGTGAGCATCGTTTTAGTGAAGTAAAGCAAAGTACCTACTTGTCCCAGCTGCCAAAAGTGAAGGGTTGAGAAGAAAATGAAATAAGACAAAGTGCATTGATTATATTTATAATTTGTACATAGGCCTTTGGAATACCATTATGACTGGCATTTTGGAAAAAAAACTGTGAACTTATCACAGCAGGTGATAAAATGAAAGCATTCAAAGTAGCTAAATGAAGGTGACTTTTAATTAGTTCCCAAATGAAACATTTAATCAGGTGCAGGGTGTGCAGGCCATAGAGTGCAACAAAGGAGTTATGAGAGAATGTCTAAATGGCAGCTTCCTAAACTGGAAAAAATGAAATCTCTTTAAAGGTGGTCCTTGCAATAAGCAGTTCCTGTTGCTAACTATTAAAGTTTTGTTGCAGCCCCATGAACTGCCTGGCCTCTATTGACTCCATGTTGATTGCAAGAAGATAGCAAGGGAGATCAAGTGAATGTTGAAAGTATTAATGTATATGGACTCTGCTTATGAACATAAGAAGACTTCTGCTGGAACAAGATGAAGGCCTATCTAGTCCAGCATCGAAGTCCACTTGAGGAAGCCTGCAAACAGGACCCGATTGCAACAAAACTGCCAACTGCATGTATGCTTAGGATGACCAGTATAACAAATGGACCTGAGAGTGTGTATTGATTTCAGCCAGATACCAGTCATAGCCCACTAACATGATTAGGAAATATTTATATACTTACTAGGTATGCTTCTAATCCACTCTTCCTCATAAGACTTGGGATGAAGTACAATAAAATGTATAATTGCTAGAGTAATCAAGTCATAGAACAAAAAGCAGGCAAAAATATAGTACAAATCTTAACATTACAACCACAAAAAATTCAGAGCAAACTTACTTTCAGAAATGAACAGTAACATTCTGCAAATGCCTGGACAAACAAATGGCCAATTAGCTGGCATTGAAAAAACAACAAAAACGTGCTTCCAAGTAGAGGGCACCACCACAGAGAAGGCCCTTTTCCACATAATGGACATGCCCCAGTGATGGAACGTTGGAAAAGACTTCATCTGCTGATCTTAGAAGACAGGCAGTCTGATATAGGGAGAGGCTCTCTTTCAGGTATTTGGATCCCAAGTGTGTCCTCCTCAACAGCCTATATTTTAAAAACTACTAAATTTGGTGGTATTTCACGTACAGTGGAAAAAACACAAACCTTTTCCAAAGCTTTTCTTTTAATACCATTTTAACATCTCTCTGAAAATGTTATGGTTTTATTGTCGGATTTTATGGTTTTGTATAGTAGACAGTTGTAAAACACTTTCAGTCATTTTTGTTTTGCTTAAAAGGCAGTCGAAAAGACTATTAAATACAAAAAATACATAAAGTTATATTATGTTGTTATTCTCTTTTTGCACTGGGATTATTTTTTGGAAAATTCCATTACAAAGCAAGCACCTTTACTGAATGAGATAACGAGGAGTAAGCTTTTTAGGCAAAGCCAAGCTTCCTCCAAATGGCATATCATATAGGCCAACATAAAATTAGTTTTATGCAGGGTACTGTCAATGTCATTTGGAGCTGTCTAAATGGACAACCCTCCAATGATTTATCTCCTGCTCATCAGTCAATGTCCAGCATTTCTTGAACAGTGATGGATCAGCTCTCCTGTTGAATTGACTATGGCCTGCTGGGCATTGTTGAGCCTGAGAGAGAACAGGAACAAAAATCAAAGCATACCCCACTTCGAGGCTGAGTTGGTATGTTCATTAATTAAGTGGAAATAGCATAAAGTACATACAAAGTACAGAGCAGGGAAACCAGGAGCTTTTATTGATCAGTGATTTGACAAGTGGATCAGATTACTGTCAACTTTTAAAATCAAGTATTATACTTGAGCCTTAAGCCTTAATACATGAAGTATGAAGAACAGTGATTGCAATACAAGAAAAATGATGATGGCTTTTGAGTATTTAAAATATTTTAAATGACATATTACAGAGCTTTTACACATGAGACATTTGCAAGACTAGGATGTAAGCCATACCCATGAAAAAAGTTCTCAGTAAAAAAAGGGCTGAGGCTGTACAATACCCCTCAATATATTCAAGATACCTGGAAGAGTTCTAAAATATCCAGGGTGCCTGAAAGAATACTACTTTTTGATTTACAATTTTTTTAAAAAAAATTAATGATATAAAAATTAACCTCTCATTTCAACAGTATCCTAGAACTGTGCAAAACTATGCTTATAGGAAAGAAGTTGATGGAAATTAATTAGCAGATAATAAAGTATGATTGCTCCCTGTTTGCACTGATAGCTGTTTGCCCAGTTATACTAGAAGTTTCTTTCCAATAGAACTGGTAGAGGTCTCAAGTATCATTCAGTTTCACTCAGGAATGAAGAAGAATTTGTTACATTAAATCCCTGTCCTAGATAAATTAATCAAACCCTGCATTTAATATATTCAACTGGGTTAATCTCCAGTTGCTGACATCACTCTTGAAACTTAAGTGGGGGTGAGTTGCCCCATCGCAATGAGGGAAGACGCATGGGAAGGTGAGAAATCACCCAGCTGCTGGGAAGCCGATTACATGGCCTGCTATGTTACATTATTTAAGGGCAGGACAGTCCCAAACTAACCTCTTTTGGCCAGCAAAGCAACCTCCCCACCTTCCTTAGTATGAGACTAGCTAGCTGTCCATTATTGGGGCTAAGTAGGAGGTTTTTGGGTGTCTCTTGATATTTCATTTGGAGCACCTTTTGTCTATTCCAGACTATCTCTTCAAGGCTATGGTGGTGTTAATTTGGCTAATTAAATTGGCTTTCATCTGGCACAGCAGTTTTTGAATCTAGTGTGTGCAAGGAAGAGGTTTTGTGAGCACCCCGAAACTCTCTTCAGGTGAGGGGCATTCTGCCAGCCTGCCTTTCATTGCTGTCCACCCTGGGGGGGGGCAGGGAAAAGGCATTGGTGAAGTGCTCCTGGGACCCTGTAGGCATCAATCTGCCTATTGCCATCAAGTGGGGCAGGGTGCCCTGATCGATGGCATCCGTTGACATGCTTACATGGTGAGGCAGAGTGCTGTTGCCCAAGTGAGGAAAGGAAGGGAATCTCTCCCCTACTTACTCATTAGGCTTAAGCCCATAGTTAGGGAAGCAGATCCCCTTTATTGCTGCAGATCCTCAAAGAATATAGGTTAATAAAGTTGTGGCCTTTATTTGTAACTTATGTTTGTCTTGAATCTTCAGTCCAGGTGTGGGATTGATTGCACAATGTTAGATATTTTCTCTCCTATTTTGGTTTATTTATTTATTTATTGTATTTGTATACCACCCCATAGCCGAAGCTCTCTGGGCGGTTTACAGTAACTAAAAACATTAAAAACAAATACACAAATTTAAAACACATCTTTTAAAAACAATTTAAAACACAATTTAAATTTTTTAAAACAATTTAAATTGGCAGCAAGGTTCTGAAAATGCTGAAATCAACAAGGAACTCTAGGTCATGTAGATTTCCAAAGCACCAGAGTAGTCAGGAGGGACATCTTATCAGGCATCCCAAAACTATAAGACCTTAGTGCTTGGGAACACTTAATTTACAGTGTTCCATGACTAGGAACAAATAGAGGGCTCACAGAGAGGCCTGCCAGTTACTGCTGTTTCCACCACTGTCAGATGACCTTGTGTAAAGAGAAGAGATTGACATGACAGGACTGAAGGGCCTGTAGGTGGCTGAAGGTTGAGGGATTGCTGGAGAATTCATGGGCAGGAGGCACAATGTATCCACAATGATGACTTTTTTTTGTAAACTGCTTAGAGATTTTATTACAATAAAGCAGTATATAAATGTAAAATAAATAAATATGATGACCGTGTCAAATTACAGAATTGGACGTAGGGAAAGCATGAGCACTTTTCAATTTATTTTCTTTATTATCATTGTTTTTTGGAAGGTGGAGGGAGTTTATATTCCAAATTCCTTCTCAGGCTAGGTAGAGCTTTCCCATCACTAGAAATGAGTATGGGCCAGTTATGCTGACAAAAATGAGCCTTCTCTTTCAGAGCCACAGTTACTTCTATAAAATTAAAGCTATAGTAATCTATTTGCCATCATACAGAACTATTTGCTAATTATCTTCTCTAGAGTTAATGAATTAACAGTGGCCACAAAAATCAGTCTTTTGTAGAAAGGATCCTGGTACCTACCATCTCATTTTACATCAGTCTATGAATAAAAAATTCTTCATCCCCATCTTTCAACAACCCATAGTCACCTAATAATTAATACTCTTGGAGACTATCCAGACAACTCTCAACCTAGGCAGTGAATGTATTATTTCAATATTTCCAATTCCTGCAGTTCAAACAACTCTATACCTAGGCTGAAGGGATCAGTGTGGAACTAGGCTGCATAGTCCAGATGCTTTGGACTACAACTCCCACCAGCCCTAGTCAGCATGAAGGTATGAATGGACCTTTGAACCTCTTCATGAGTGTAACTCACTAGAAATTCCAGTGCTGCTTTTGTGAGAGTAGCGAGACTTTTTGCTGGAGTTAATCCACACGTCACCCTAAAGCGTGTATACTTCTACCCTTAACCCAATAAAGCACATGGGAAGTAAAATAAAGGTTGGTTTTATTAAGAGAAGAAACAAGGAAAAATACTGCAGTTTACAGTTACAATCAATAGCGAGCAATGTTCTGACTATTATTCATTCATTAGTTCTACAACGCTAGATAGACTAAAAGTAAAGAAACGAAACCCTATGCAGCTCTCCGAGGTTTCTGACAGGGGCGTGTCTCAGCCCTTCCTGGAGATGCCAGGGATTGAACTAGAGACCTTCTGCATGCAAAGCAGTTGCTCTGCCCGAGATATGATCTAAACTATGACCCTTTCCCTGTCTTTGCTGCCTGCCTTGGACTGCAAAACCACAATGGTTGTGAAGTACCTGATAGGCCATAGCAGGTGGGCAGCACTGGGATTTATAGATCACAAATTGTGCAAGCTTCTCCTTAACTAATTTTTCACTTTCTCATTCACAAGAATGCCATGTGAAACTGTATTAAAAGAAAAAAATGTATTCTTTCCCCCATGCCGTAATCCAGAATCCAGATTGTGTTAGTTTGTGCTAATTATCCAGTTTTATAAAAGATGTACCCCAACTGATTATTTTGTAACACATTCCCAAATATTTCTCTTGCTGTTTCCTGTCACTGATGATTTAGTCTTTTGGGGACTTCAGTCATGCATTTGATAGGGTGCCATAGTAAATTAGTATTCAGACTAGGAAGGAAGGGTGTGAAGCCATTTACCAGGCAATGGATCATGAACAAGTAAAAGAGAAAAAAGGCTTCTGACAGTGACTGCTGGGTCCCTCTGCAAATTGCCTCCATGGAGGCCAATCACAAAAGGGATCCAACAGCCCTTCTGCCTCCCACACAGCAGTTTATCCCTGGCCTCCTTTGATTCTCTTAATTAGAGCCCATCCTTCTATTCATTTTTCTTCTTGGCTCAAAGTAAACATACAATAAACCTACACTGGATCTATATCGTGTCATTGGCTTGTCATTTTGTGCTCTTGGTAATTGTTACTTAAATTCTTGAACTACCCAGCTGAAAGAATTCTAAATGTTCTCTGCAATTGTCACAGTCCTTATTGCGTCATAGTTGGATAAGCAAAGGCCTCTTCTACACTGTCACTGTTTTGCAGATATGATTCAATCGTATATGGGCAAATTTAATTTGCTCAGTTAAAGTGGATTTGGTATTCTTGCGCAGCACCCCTGCTTCTAAAGCAAAATGGAATTTTGGTGGTAAGAAAAGACATGGGAAAATACAGTGGAAAGTGTTGGAGAAACAAATCAGAATGTATACCCAATTAACAGATCGTAAGAGCTCCAAGTCTTCAGTCAGAGGTTCCCAAACTGGTCCATGAGGTTCATTCAGGTGGTCTGGAAAAGAAAATTAAATATCGTATAGCATCTAGCACAGCACATTACCATTGTTGCAACAGACAAAAAAATAGTTGTGGTCCACTATGACCCTCAGCAATTTTCAAGTGGTCTGCGTGTAAAAAAAAGTTTGGGAACAACTAGCTTAGCTGTCTAACAGCTTTTCAAAGTGACACTAGTTTGAAAAGGCAGAACTAATTTATGAAAAAGCATAGAGAGTGCATTGCTTCAGCCAAGGAATTATGCAAACTTTCTGAAGTTTAAAATGTCAGTGAGGATTCAGCTGTCTTATGCAACTGTCAGTAGGAAGCAAAACCAGGCATGTCTTGAGTGAGGATCCATCATCAGGATTCTTCAAAAACTGAACCAAGGTGGCGGCAGCAGGGCGGGATATCTATCCTTTTACTCCCTAACAGTTTGTCAGGAAATTGCAACTCCTATGTTGGAGATGAGACCAGCAGTCTTCACCATCAGTTAGGAACTGAAGAATCTGCCTTATACCAGGACAGACTCTTTGTCCTTCTAGTCCTGCAACATCGACTCTGACTGCCAGCATCTCAGCTATGGATGGGGTACGGGAGCTGGTTCCTATCCATTTGAATTCCGACAGTCCGGGTTTCAGTACTGATCTACCATTTTTTTTGTTCCTGACTGTTTGCACAATTGCCAATTCATGTTTTTTTCCAGCAAAAAAATAATGTAATTGCTGATGAAAATGCTAATGAAAATGCTTATGCTGTAGGCACTTGTTCCATTGAGTTAAGTTAAGAATGCATCAGTTTAGAGGAAAGCTGAATACAAAGACAATAATGTAAAATTCAGAGTGCATTTTTTTCAAAAAATAAAATACCTGTGCCGATGATAGCCGTGACCCATTGCAAGAAATCAATGCTAATTTGGAAACAATGCAGATTGTCAAATTATGTCAAAATCCAGTAATAAATCCGGTATATTCCCCCATTCCTAATCTCGACTCAGCTAGAGACGTGCAAATTGCAGCTCTTTGCAGCTCTGCTGAAGATCTTTTGCCTGAAATGTCTGAACAGACTTGTGTTCCTTGCACACATGCAAAAATGTCAGTGAATTTTGTAACTGCATGCATGCAGTTTTCAGGATGCAATTTAAATGTAGTGTGAAGTTTGCAATAGCTGTGAGTAGAGATGGAAGGATCTATCTATTTTGGTTTTCTCTGTTTCTCATCTTTCCAGTCTTAAATTCAGTTCTCCACATTTCTGCAGCAATTTGTGTATCTTTTTAAAAAAAGATCCTCATGAAAATTCTTCAGCATTTTAGTGTGCAGTTTTAACTAATAAAAACATTGTTGCAAGCCATTTCCCCTAATATAATACATTTCTGTATGTTATTGTCGCTTATATATTCATTTTTATGCACACTTTCCCCTCACGTATGCACTTTTGTAAACATTGTTTGGTTGGAGAACAGCGTTGTAAAATTCAGATAAGTGCAAATTTCAAAGGATGGCTGTGTTTCGGTTCTCATGTTGTTTTGGAAAGTGTAAATTTGATAGATTGGCTTTAAAAATGAACTGAATTGAATTTCTCTTTCATCCCTAGCTGTAAGGCAGGACTTCTGGTTTAGCTGTACATTGACCTTATTTGCATTTTTCTGCTGGGATTACCCAGTTCTTTTTTGAATTTTGACCAGCTGATAAGTAAAGGAATTTGGAGAGGTTCTTGTTTTATTTTGTTTTGACAAATTTTGTAAAAAAAAGGGCTTATGAAGAAAATGGAAGGAGAAGGTTGAGTAGAGTTACTAACAATTAAATATATGCCTGCTTCCATGAAAAATTATGTGTGTGTAAGCATGTGTGTTTGTGTGTGTGGTATGTGGTTTTGGCCACTTTTTCTGGCCTCACCAACTACTGGGATGCACCTCCCAACAACTTTCTAATGGGATAAAGTGGCCCTCAACCCTAAAAAGGTTCCCTATCTTGGTTCTGTTGCCTTTCTTGGAATTTAGGCAGCAAGCTCCTTGTGTGGGGGGGGATCTACCTTTTCCTTATTTAATCTGTAAAGTGCTATGTACACTGCTCTTTATGCACTATAAATAAACATTTCAGTGAAAAGGTAAAAAAGGTTGCTCCTTAACTTTTCTAGGGTATCTAGAAGATGCTATCCATTTATTTGTTTGCTTGTTTGTTTGTTTATTGCATTTGTATACCACCCCATAGCCAAAGCTCTCTGGGCGGTTTACAACAATTAAAAACATTAAAAACAGATATACAAATTTAAAAACACATTTTTTAAAAAAGCAATTTAAAAACACATGCTAGAAAGCCTGGGAGAAGACATTTTCTTCCTGTCATTAGCCTCCTGTTTGCCTACTATTCACCTAAAAAGAAGATAAAGGGGCAAATGAATGTGAATGGTGTGGATTTTTATATATAAGCTCAATGTTTATTTATTATATATATAATATTTATTATTAGCACCACCAGAATTAAAAAGCAACTCAGGAGAGTAAAGAAGTCCTGTCTTCAAATATTGGAGTGAGAAGTTTGGAGATTTGCTTCAGGTTTTTTCAGTTTTTATGTGAAGTCCAGTTTGCAAGATCTCTGTTCAAAATATTGTATTGTGCCCATAACCAAATTAAAGATGTGTATCAGTTAAATGCAAACTGAATTGAATTTCATCCCTAGCTGTAAGAAAGGACTTGTGGTTTGATCAACTTTGATAGTTATATATCTTTAATATTTGTAGCTAACTGGATGCTCAAGGTACCTCACAACATTCTCCAGATTTTGATGGGTGGTATAAACCATAGCTCAAAATCACTGTATAACACTACACCACAAGAACCATCAAAACAGTAGTACAGCATAATTAAGAACATCGACAAAATTCTGTCTGAACATAGCAGTCTTGTCAAGTTGTCTAAATGTCAGTAGACTAGATCCGGGTATGTTGATATCCAACTAATGGCATTGCTTTGGATCCTAAGATAAGTTAACTTAAGAAGGTTCATGGAAGGAAAGCTCCCCATCCCTTCCAACCCATAGGCAACCCCCCCACAAAAAAAGCATCATAAGGGTTGAGGGCAATAAACTTGTACACTACCAAAGGAAAGTGATAGCCCAAGGAAAATGGTGAGCAGGCAGAGTTCTGGAATAGAATGGAAGTTGAGGCCAGGCTTTTGGACAGGATACTGGTTCAGGGCCACAGTTAGCAGTCATACAGCTGAGGCAGAAAGAATAAGCTGTCTTGGAACAAAAGGAAAAGCCTTATAGTCTGAATGACATAGGATGAAAAAACCCACTTCCTGAGTGCTGCATCTGGACAGTTCAAGGGCTGGTGCCTTTTTCTGCAGCCATTGGTCTCTTGGCTTGAGCATGAAATATATGCTTTGACTCAAACTTTACCTCCACAACCTTATGCAGTACTTAACATCTGGCAGATTGAAAAAAAATAACATTTTTGAAGAGGAAGAAGGGAACGTCTTTCTGAAATTATATACTGACTGTAATTACCTTCAGATAGTTAAATATAATGGTTCCAGTAGGTGCTGCTGGAATATGGCAAAGTATGCCATTTTGAAAGCACAGAAGTATATGGTTATGTCATTGCCGTTGA
This sequence comes from Rhineura floridana, assembly GCF_030035675.1. Classification (NCBI taxonomy): domain Eukaryota; kingdom Metazoa; phylum Chordata; class Lepidosauria; order Squamata; family Rhineuridae; genus Rhineura; species Rhineura floridana. Next base: position 130,959,489 of record NC_084484.1, on the reverse strand, counting down.
GGGGCGAAATAAGACACTGACACATCAGCTTGGGTTGAATAAGGGCCACTTTATTAAATTACAGCAGACAAACCCAATTTTAAAGTGACCTGCAGAGGGAAAATCTAGGTGCGGGACTATCTATAAGCAAGTAGCTTGCCATACAGCTCTTGGGCGACCAGCCCCTACTGGAGAAAGGGCAAGCCCATCTGCTTACCCCTTACCCCAGCCACACCTTGTAGGTGAGTAGGGGGGCCTTCCCACGTCATTCCCACCCGGGGTTGAATAACCCTTGGGTAGATGAGATAAGTTGGCCACAGAGGCTGCCCATATCCTGTCCTCGAGCCGCAAAGCCTTGCCAGACAGGCCTCCGGAACCGCCAATCACCTCCAAAGGTGCCTAAGGGGGCCACCTAGCTGTCCTTAACTATTTCCCTTCCCGCACCTTCCCGCACCAGTGCTATAACGAAACTGCCCCATAGGGCATTAGCCTTCAATATACAAATGTGCCAAATCAGCCAAATCCACCTATTAATAATAACACTCCCTAACCCGATTCCCTCCCACTCCCATAATGTGGAGCAGGCGAAACACCTGCCCACCAACGAGGGTGGGCAGGATAAAAATTCCTACTCGGCCCTGAAGCGACCCATAGGCACACCATAAAAGAGGGAGGGCGAGGTGGGCATCGCAAAACCAAAGAGGAAGGTGGAAGGGGCGGCTGGGCTTAAATAGGCCCACCAGCTTTGCCCCTCCCTTCAGCTGAGTCGTGCTCGCATCATAGGCACGACGTGCGACTTTGCCCCATTTAAAGATGGAGACGGCAGCTTCACCCCCATCGGCAATTATGCCCTGCCCGTCAGCTGTGCGGTGAGTGGGGCGGGCGTCATTTAACTCAAATGGGTATTTTAGGAAACAACTGTTATAAGATTAAACAGTTGCACAAAAATCTTCCTAAGGTTTCTCTGCTTTTTCAGATTGTCTCCGGGTACTATCATTTTTATGAGTTTGCTTCCTTTGATTGTTCCTCAGTTCTCTGTGTTATAAAAACAGCTTGCCACATTAACTTAAACTGAAAATTAGGAGGGAAATACCACTGTAGATAGCATAGTTTAATTCTACTGTTATCAAACATGTAACATGGATGTAATCTTGTCTACTAAAAAAATAACTCCCATTACTTTTGAGTAATGGGGCTTACTTCCAGATAAGTATAGGACTTCAGCCATATGGTGGTTCTTTTGAACCGTTCTTTTGAATGGAAAGCCACAATCCAATTTATTTCATTACTTGCTTTTGATGTAGATGCTATCATAGCTCTGTAAGACCTGTGGAGATGGTACCTTGAATATGTGGTGATATAAGGCCACTCTTTCCACCCACCCCATCCATCCATTTCTTAACTCTGTTCCAAATTTAACATCTGCACAGGGATTATGTGATTGGTCTAATTCCACAATAACTAGTTTCATAAATGAGGTTGTGGGGCAGCGACAAATCTCATTAACAAATGATGGTCCATTTTAGGGTTTTGCACACATTTTCTCATTTTCCTGACTTTTAAAATCTATTGCATAAAACCTTAATTATTCTATATCCTCGGGACTGTATTTTGTAGATGTAATAAAGGAAATTCCCTATTTTGGATAAACAGAGCCATGTCTCAATCAGATCCAAAAAAAGCATTTATAAAAAAATAATAATAAAGAACCATTTACACTTCTGCATACACACTTATCTTCACCTTTTCAATGTGTGCCAATGAATGTAGTGAGGTTTCTTGAGTAGTTTCAATACAGAACCATCTCAAGATGGTGGTAGTTACTTCAGATGTAATTCATGTTGGTCATAAGAGTGGAGTGTGTATGGAAGGTTAGACATGGATGATGTCAAAGTAGTCTATGGCTAGAGAGGACCTAATATTCTTGGCTTTTTTATTGGTGGCATGTATTGTCAATTCAGGATCAGTTCTAATTGAAAACCTGGGATTGTAGCAAGTCAAACAAGAATGAGCTCGACCATCATCAAAAGTAGCTTAGGTAGAGAACAGTTGCTTGATTTTCATGTGCTGTAATCATAAACTGTTTTTTTTTTATCATGATAACGTTTATTTATGTTTTAATGTTTCATTGATTGTTAGCCACATAAGCTGTTTTGTGTGGCAATGGACAGAAAAGCAGGGTAATAAATCAAGTCACTCAGATGGTAGTAAGTTCCCTTGAACTGAGTCAGACATACTTTGAAGTAACCATACACAGAACTGGGCTAGACACCAAGATATCTGGGGGAAATGGATAGAGACAAGGAGTCATGCTCCTTTCCCCTCTAGTTTCACTTTTCCCCACTTGTCCAACATGTAGGGAGGACAAACTACTAATGGAAAGCTGGAGTATGGATATATCAGAGACCCAATGTCTGGGTGTCAATTAATCAGCAAAATTAGGAATGGATCAAATGATACAATTGATTACATGGTGTCATATGGGCTGTATGGGTTGGGATACATTGGGAACAAATGTCCACACAACCAGAAATATAAGAATAGATACATGGTCAAGACTTATTTTGATGCTGTGTTAATTAGCACTAGAGTGGGATAATCAAATTCGGTTGCTATAGAATCCAAACCATATAAATGGTTGTTACTCCCAAGTCAGCTTTCCGATATATAGTCTGGATTTATGATCCTTGCTGTATCTGAGGGACGGTGACAGGCAGTGTAGACACCTACACTATAGATGCCTACACAGTGTAGGCACAAGACCTAATAATGGTATTGTGGTGAGCTAACTCCGCATTCCATGAGGAAATATGTGAGATGGGACTAGAAATTCTTTCTACTCAGAATTTTGTAAACTGATATCATGTTTTTCTCTTACTTCCTATGTCTACCTAAAGAAGATGTGCCAACCTGCAGGTCATTTTAGGTAATATTTTCCTTGGATGGCTACCACCAATTTAGACCACCTTATTAGTGAAGATGTAAAGTAGGAATGTTATGCTTATGTCCCGATGTGCATCATTCTACACTTACTGGACCTCTCAGCGGCTTTCGATACTGTTGACCACGGTATCCTTTTAAATCGCCTAGAGGGATTGGGAATAGGAGGCACTGTTTTGCAGTGGTTCCGTTCCTATCTCTTGGATAGGCAGCAACGGGTGGCATTGGGAGATGAGGTTTCAGACCCTTGGCCTCTTCATTGTGGAGTGCCACAGGGCTCTATCCTCTCTCCCATGCTATTCAACATCTATGTGAAACCGCTGGGGGCCATTGTGACGCCCTTCCCTGGCTCTCCCTGTCAGGTTCCTACCTGCTCGTGGCTACTGCCTTTCACTAGGCACCACCAGGGACTCCACCAGTCCGGACTGTCCTTTTTTATGGTTTCTCTCTCCGCTCTAGCACAGATCTCAATAGATCCCCCTGCTAGGCAACACTACCAGTCACGGTCTACAACCAATGTTCCCAGAGACCTTGCCTGAGTCTCTCTATCCGGTTACATTCGTGACTGCATGCCTATGCTGTTCCCAACCCCCTTGTATCAATGCAGATAACTCATAACTCGGGGTTGCTCTGGATACTTATAATGTTATCTTCTCCTCTTCACCGCTGCCACCATTTGTTACTGTTTCCCTTCAGCCTTGGTCATTACTTTACCCTCCCTTCTGGTCTGTGAAACCCCAGCCAAGGATCAGGCCTTCGGTAAACCAAAATAGTATTTATTAAATAACATTAATAACAAGATAACTTTGATAATGATCTACAAGCTTATGGTTTCATCTATTACTGTGATATTTGACTTATTACTAATCCGAACTCCACCTCCCTCTTTCTCCACACTCTCCTGACATACACCAACTCACATCCAAACTCCACCAAAACAACCCACTCACATCCACCCAGATTCAACTGTCATCCTTCCATTTATACTCTCAGCCATCCAAACACTCAGCCAATCATCCAGCATTCTACTGCTCATTTACTCCCCCCTCCTCTTTCATTCCACTTACCATGTATCTTCTATACAAACAGCACTTACCATATATACATTAATACAGGAACATCACAGCCATCATCAGGAGTTTTGGGTTGCAGTGTCATCAGTATGCAGATGACACTCAGCTCTATCTCTCATTTAAGTCCTCACCGGAGTTGGCTGTGAACACCATGTCCAAGTGCCTGGAATCCGTAAGTGGATGGATGGTAGAGAATAGGCTGAAGCTGAACCCCGATAAGACTGAGGTGTTACTCGTGGGAGATAAAAGAAGGTTAGGAATTACTGACCTGGTGCTTAATGGGGTGAGTCTACCCCTGAAGGACCAGGTCCACAGGCTTGGGGTCATTCTTGACTCCCAGCTGTCCATGAAGGCTCAGATTACAGCAGTGAGCCGGGCAGCCTGGTATCAATTACATCTGATACAGAGACTGTGACCCTACCTTCCTGTTCATCTGCTCCCCCGAGTGATACATGCCCTGGTCTCCTCTCGCTTAGACTACTGCAATGTGCTCTACGTTGGGTTACCCTTGAAAACGGTCTGGAAATTACAACTGGTACAGAATGCGGCGGCACGCTTGATTAAGCATAGCCGTCGCTGGGATCATATCACCCCAGTGTTATTAGATCTTCACTGTCTACCAGTTGTCTACCGGGCCCAATTCAAGGTGTTGGTGTTGACCTATAAAACCCTATACGGTTTCGGCCCAGTATATCTGAAGAAACGCCTCCAGTATCACCGATTATGCCGCCTGACAAGATCAGCCTCACAAGACCTTCTCTCGGTCCCACCGGTGAGAACAGATAGGCAGGTGCGGACCAGAGAGAGGGCATTTTCTGTTGTGGCCCCCACCCTCTGGAACTCCCTCCCTTTTGATCTCAGACATGCTCCCTCCTTGTCAAGCTTTCGCCGAGCCTTAAAGACCTGGCTATTCAGGCAGGCCTACAAGATTGGGACAGATTAATTGTATGTTATATGAACTGAAGGATGGTCTTTTAGCTTAAATTTGGTTGTGTTGATATATATATGTATTGTTTTTACTTTTGTTGTTCGTTGCTTAGAGTGTCCCTAACCCGGACAGATAGGCGACTGAAAAACAAAATTTATTATTATTATTATTACTTGCCACTGAATCCCATTGTCCTATTTCCTAGTGACCTACTTTGGAGAAGCTTTAGGAGCTCTAGTTTGCTTAGATTTTACATTTACTATCCGGAATAGTGGAGGAGTGTCACCACCAGCAAATATAGCTGCTTCCCTATCCATTTGAAATATTGCAGAAACATAAAGGAAATTCTTCTGTACAGCTTGATTCCATTCCAACTGAAACATTAGCAGTTTGAACTTGTGCTGGAAATCTCTAGTTTCTCTGGAATTGTACACTTCAAAGGACATACCTGAAATGGAAACAGTCTGGCTTGAACATTTCCCTGATGTTCAGCAACCTTCTTCCAGTTGCTTTTATAGTTCTCTGTTTCGTCAAAAATGTTGCTATAAAGTTGTATATAGGTATTGGCCACCTCTAGGTTATAAATGTAATAAAATATCAGCCTTTAGTTGAAAAGTGAGCCAAATATCTTCCGAACCCATTCTCCCTCATTAGCATTTCTATTTGAAAATATAAATGTGATGGTCTAGGCCAGGGATGTCCAACAGTTTTTTCATACATGCCAAAATAGCAGTGAATGTGTTAACATTTTCACCACGTGACAAAAAAATTGTGTTTTTGAATGTAGAATTTTGAGAGTTTTGAATTATTTATTGATAGAATTAGTGAGAAAGCTGACATATCTTTTCATTAAGTAGAGGAGGGTAATCAGACAAACTACAATGCAATGTTTGAAAACAATAGCTGTGTGTGGACTCCTCCCACAGCGCAAATGTATCTTTATTTATTTATTTTATTATTATTATTTATTTAATTACATTTCTAGACCGCCCTATAGCAGAAAGCTCTCAGGGCGGTGTACAACAAATAAAATCACAATTAAAATATGAGCAAGTGTGGAAAAAAATATATATATATAGTACAATTATAAAACATTAATAAAATTGCCATTGAGATTTAAATTAAGATCATATTAAGTTTAGAATGTTAAATTAAAATATTTAAAAATTTACAAAATTTAAAAAGCCTGGGCGAAAAGGTAAGTTTTTACCTGGCGCCGAAAAGATAACAGAGAAGGCGCCAGGCGTATCTCGTCTGGGAGGGCATTCCATAGTTCGGGGGCCACCACCGAGAAGGCCCTAGATCTAGTTGTTGATCTCCGGGCCTCTTTATGGGTTGGGACCCGGAGAAGGGCCTTCGACGTCGAGCGTAGTGAACGGGTAGGTACATAGCGAGAGAGGCGCTCCATCAGGTATTGCGGTCCGATGCCGTTTAGGGCTTTATAGGTAAGAACCAACACTTTGAATCTGGCCCGGAAACATATCGGTAGCCAGTGCAGCTGCGCCAGGACAGGTGTTATATGGTCAAATTTCTTTGTCCCAGTGAGAACTCTGGCCGCAGCATTTTGCACTAGCTGAAGTTTCCGAACCGTCTTCATAGGTAGCCCCACGTAGAGTGCATTACAGTAGTCCAATCTAGAGGTTACCATAGCATGGATAACTGAGGCAAGATGCTCCTTGCTCAGATAGGGTCGTAGTTGGGCTACCAGCCGGAGCTGGTAGAATGCATTCCGTGCCACCGAGGCTACCTGAGCCTCAAGTGACAGGAGCGGATCTAATAAGACCCCCAAACTACGTACCTGTTCCTTTAGGGGGAGTGTAACCCCATCTAGGACAGGTCGAACGTCAACCATCTGGGCAGAGGGTCCTCCCACCAACAGCATCTCAGTCTTGTTAGGATTGAGTTTCAGTTTATTAGCTCTCATCCAGCCCATTATCGCGGCCAGGCAGCGGTCTAGTACATCAACAGCCTCACCTGACGAAGATGAAAAGGAGTAGTAGAGCTGCAATGTATAGGACTCAAGGACAAATCTATGATTGTTAAGGGTCGAGGGTGAACACTTTTTTGAACTGGTACATGTATAAAATAGTTTTATTTTAAAAATTATTAAAAATAGGTGGTAGCAATAAAGCACCAATTGGCCACATGCCAATAAGCCATTTCTCCACATTGGCAACTGTGTTGGACACCAGGGGTCTAGGCCAATGTGAGCAAGTAACTGACAGTGCATTAGTCAAGTACATGATAAAAAACCTGTATAGGTGTAAATCTCTCTTTTTTAAAATGTACTTGGTATATATAAGTAGGATTACACATACATTGAAATTCTCAACCATCCCTCCTGACGTATAGCCCAAAAAGTACTGAAATTGGTAGACTGAACACATTCTACATATAAAATTTGATGATTTAATACTGTGGTTAAATGTATAGTGGCTTTGTTACTTGGTTGCCAATGTGTGTTGGCTATCCAAGGGGATAGCTGACATTGTTTAAATGCTTATTTTTATTTTATTTACTTTATTTTAGTTTATTCATATCACACACTTCTATCCAAAGATGTCCAAAATGCTCCAGTGTTTCTAGTCTTTTGCTGCCCTGGGGTCCTTCTGGCAGGAAAATAATAATAATAATAATAATAATAATAATAATAATAATAATAATAATAATAATAATAATAATAAATCTGCTCAGTCATATGAGATGCTGTGGTCATACTACAGGGACAACATGTTTCTCATACCAGTCTTTGCACCCAATTGCAATGCTGATGGTGGTGCCACAGTTGCCTTTTCTAGCAAGGGACCATGTGTATTGACGTCCATTTCACACTTTACACAGACCAAACTGAGTCAGCCATTCCTGGTTCCTGATCCGTGTACATGAATGATAGACAAGTTTGTAAACATGATTATCACATTTACGTCTTTAGCTGTATCTGAAAACAATGTAAGTGTGCACCTAAAAAACAAGGACAAAGCAACCAAAGACAAAGACAAAAAACAAAGATAAGCAACACATTCCACAGCGCTGCCATTAAGACTATTTTATCAACTGGTCTAAAATGCAGCAGCCAGATTACTGGCCGGGGTTCCATTTAGAGCTGAAACAGATGTACTAGTTGCCAGTTTGTTCCTGGATCAAATTCAAGGAATTTGCATTAGTGTTTAAAGCCCTAAATGACTTAGGCCCAAATATTTGAAAGACTGCTTTCATCCCTACAGACTCTCTTGGATGTTAAGGTCAGCAGAGGGGGCTCTCTTGGTAGGTACACCACCCTCAGAAATATGGGGAATGGTGGCCTGGGAGAGGGCTTTCTCTGTGGCAGCAATTGTGGAATCCCATAGAGGTGCACCTAACATCTTTATTGTACAGCTATCACCATATGCTGAAGACATACCTTGTTACCCTGGCTGACTGTTAAAGGTTAGTATCTAACTAAACAGTTATGTTAGTACAATGTCTTTTAGCTGTACATTGCAAGTTCCTCCTTCTCCTCTCCACCCACACAACCCCTAAAGTTATTCTGGGGGGTTGGCGGAACCCTGAAATAGATTTAGGGGGCATGCAGGAGGTGTGAGGAGAGGAGAGGGCAGGGAAGTTACACTATGCAGGTAACAGTTGCTGCAGTTGTATATTAATTATATAACTGGATACTGCCCATGGTATTTGGTTTTGTTGGATCCACCTCTTTTGCTGAACATATACCATTCTGTCCTGGATGAAGCAGTTTTTATAATTGTTTTTATAATTGTGTATGGTATTGTTGTAATCTGCCTTGGGACCTTATGGTGAAGATAAGAAATGAAATAAAATAAATAAATAATCCTCTTACCCAATATCAGAAAACATTACTAATACAAATCAAAAGCAAAATCACTGAGTTAAAAGCTGTGCTCACATTTCCCTCCACAATAATGTCTCCCAAACACACCCTAAGTACTCTCCCCCTTACAAACCTCCCTCTTAGGCATTCTCACCCACCAAACCCATAACACAGTTAATGTCACCAACGTACTGAGAAGAGAACTGTTGACAAAACAAATCTGTTTTCCTCTAGCATTATTTCACATTCAAGACATCAAAGGGTCAAATAAATGGTATTCTGTCTTCCAGATATTTGAGATCCAGATCCTAATTATTCATACCAACCTCATCTGTATTCACATAGTACATATCACAATAAAGTACATTAATGCAGACTGATTTATCAGGAATATGTTTGCACATACCTTTATAGATCTTTCTATCTGGGCTCTTGCAAATATTGCTTTATTTTTTTAATCATACTCTCTGGGATTATTAATATCTATAATTTAGTGCTAGGCAATCATCATTTTGTTGCAACCACATTTATTTTCATTCCATTATCAGATATTGAGATCTTTGAAATGGCATTTTCCATCACACTGTAAATGAATATAAAACAAAAAGGAACCAAAGTTGCTTTATATTCCACTGAAGTATCACAGGGATTGTCAATTACACAGTATCTCTTTGGACAAGATGGCTGTTTCCATGTTCTTCTGTAGGATCTGCTGCACTGCATCTAGTAAAAGGTTATTTCTTGTAGGTTATTTGGAAAGTTTAGTTGGGCAATGCCCTGTTCATACATTCAGCTAAGTGGATGGTGTTCGTGCACAGTGGTGAATACAATCACTTCTGCCCGTTATCCCACTTTCACCTCATCTCTGTATAGTTATGTATTTAAAGGTGATATATGTGGGTTAATTCCAATAAGCATACACTGGCAATGAGTGATCTCTTCTGCTGCAAAGGGTGGCTCTAGATGTAGACAATTTAACAGCAGCATCCAATCATTGCTGTTTTGCTTTAAGCTGCAAGTGGAATAGCAACTCTGCTTCCAGACTTCTAGAATCCAAATGTCATTCGGTAGCCCTCCTCAAATGTGTGTGTGTAGTGCATGTGGGGATTTTCATTGGCGCAGAGCGGTAAGCGGCGGTAACGCAGCCGAAGCTCTGCTCACGGCCGGAGTTCGATTCCAACGGAAGGAGGAAGTCGAATCTCCGGTAAAAGGGGTCGAGGTCCACTCAGCCTTCCATCCATCCATAGTCGGTAAAATGAGTACCTGGCATATGCTGGGGGGTAAAGAAAGGCCGGGGAAGGAACTGGCAATCCCACCCCATATATACGGTCTGCCTAGTAAACGTCGCAAGACGTCACCCTAAGAGTCGGAAACAACTTGCACTATAAGTGCGGGGACACCTTTACCTTTTTATGGTGTGTAGGCAAATAGTTAAATCCTCCCTTGCTGAATTCCTGATCATGACTGACTCCTCACTGCAGTTGGGGCACAGGAGAGGAAAGAAAAGAAACTGATATAAAGGCAATATTCCTCAGAAAAAGAAGAGTTTTGTTTTGATGATGATGTGTTTATTAATTGACCATAGAGAAGGAAGTGGCTACAGTAGCCTTCTACAACCTGGTGCCCTTCCTATGTTTTGGACTACAACTCTCATCAGCCATAGCCAGCGTGGTCAGCATAATCAGGGATGATGTGAGTTGCAGTCCAACAGCAACTGGAATGCACCAGGTTGGAGAAGCCAGGGCTAAAGCAATTGAACAGCTGTGTGATGAAACATCTACACCAGGGGACATTGTGCAGCTGTTCCATTGGGCTGCATCCAGTGCTGCAGCTCCACATGCATAACAGACTTCCATGCATGCAATGGGAATTCCTCTTCCTCTCCTGTCCCCTCCAGCTTCCCATGCCCCACAAAATTAGGGGACCCTCCAGGGTAGATTTTGGGGGAGTGCAGAGAGAGGAGAGGAAACAGAAGTCCCATTGCATGAGCAGAACTCCTCTCACACAGTGTTAGACACAATCCATTGCATTTTAAAGAAATCAGATTTTCTGTGCTCGGCGGGAGGGAATGCAGAAGCTGAGCAAGGAAAGCACAAAAAGAGTATATTTTGCTCATAAAGTCATTCAGAGGTCCAGTAAAAAGTGAATGAACAAAGAATGGCTATTCCACAGGAAATGCCTGGTGCCAAAGTAGGCAGAAGCAGCCAAAATGAGGACATGGCTAAAGACTATGTGAATCCAGTGCATGTGTAATGGAACGAATGCACAATGTCACCTACAGATGTTGCATCAACGTGTGGAAATAAAGCGGCAGAGGTAAGGCCGGAAATGGTGTGAGTGGACATGATCCCGCTGTCTCGCTACCCTTCAGAACCTACTAACTATATGATTTTCTTTTAAGTTATCCAGGCATCATGCAATCTATGCTACCCTCTCACCAGACAACGAATTGGTGTGTATGCCAATTTAATAACGTCCGAAAGCATTTTCTAGTGAATATGATCAAGTTAATGCTTGAATAGCCTAGGGCAGCTGCATCTCCACATTTTCCCAGACTGAGACTTCCCAGAGGCCACTGAGCATTTGCGTCATGTTGACTGGGGAATAATGTTTTCAAATGGCTCAACCACAGTGCACAGCAGTCAGTATTTAGTGAAAAGCAATTAGCAAGAACTGATCTTGCATTTTCAAGTCTCAGTCACATTTTAGCAAGCAGGTCAACATTTTTTTATTAGGTACATGGCTCTGGAGCTCAGCAAAACCAAGTAATGTTTCATCAGCCTATTTCTCTTTTTCCGTAAATGGAGAACTGGACTTCTTAGCAGAAGGGTGTCCTGGTTATTCTGCCCTCTTTGTATTTCAAGGAAATTTTCTTCTGTTCCACGGATAATAAAGCATGTCTAAAGGGGAGGTCTCTACTGGAAAAAGCCTTCATTAATCATGAATCATTCCAATTTGTCATTTGGCAAAAGAAGACTTTCTCATTTATCCTCTGAATGAAATTAGCTCTGGTCTAGGCTGCAGATAAGAATCTAAATTGCCTTGGCAACTCTCTCTGGATGTGTATGTATGCTTCTTAAAATGGCAGATAGGGATTATTAATGCCAAAGATTGGTTTCTTTGCAAGATATGTTTCTTTTAAAAATGTTTTTATCAGAAGTTATTTTGTATCTGGTCTTCAGAGGAACTATTTTAACGTGTGTGTGCACGCGCATGCACACATGTTTGTTTGTATCTGTGTAATATCTGAGATACACATGGGACTTTACTATAAAAAATGCTTTCCAGATTGTGGGCAGCAACAACACATCTTTGGGATTGTTTCATAAGTGGTAAGTTAATGGAAGCATCTTGGTATTAATCTTGAGAGTGAGGGTGTCTAGCTAATTCTAAAGCAGCCAGTGCCATTTGTTCTTTCTGCTCCTGATTAATGAGGTGAGTAGGGACGATCCATGCAATGACATACTATGAAGCAGAGACTAATTCTCCATGTTATAGTAGCACCGGGTGAAATGGAAAATGCAATTCAATATAAACAAGTATAAAGCGATGCCAGGCAAAAAAAAATTCACATATACACTCCTGTGATCTGTAATGGTAGAGAATGAGCAGGAATGGGGTCTTAATGGATAGCTCAATGAAGATGTCAAGTCAGTGTACAGCGGCTGTGAAAAAGGCATATTCCATACTAGGGATCATTAGGAAAGGTATTGAAAATTCATTAATAGGCTAACAGCCTTGCAGTTTAAGAACATACCTATAGCCAGCAGATATTTCTATCAAACTTGAAAAGCAGGGAAACTGGGCAAATTCCCAATTACCAAATTCTTCCAAGCTACACAGCAAGTGGATTGGACTGTGAAAGACCAACCCAAATTGTGTTTGCATTTTGACCAATTTGTAGGGCAGTTCAATATCTCAGAGAGGAGGTCAGCTCTCCTGCTCCCCTGGTGCATTCACTATAGCTGCCCAATTTCCCTGCTTTTTAAAGTTTGATTGAAATATCTGTTGGCTATATGTACGTTCTTAAACTGCAAGGATTTTTGCCTATTAGTGAATACAACTACTAATGTCATAATGCCATTATAAAAATTATAGTGTGACTGCATTTGGAATACTGTGTACAGTTCTGGTCGGCTCAACTAAAAAAGGATATTGTAGAGTTGGAAAAAGTTCAGAAAAGGGCACCAAAATGATCAAGGGGGTAGAGTGATTCCTCTATGAGGAAAGGTTGCAGCATTTGGAGCTTTTTAGTTTAGAGAAAAGTGAGTCAGAAGTGACATGACAGAAGAGTATAAAATTATGCATGGCATGGAAAAAGTGAATAAAGAAAAACCTTTCTCCCTCTCACATAACACTAGAACACATGGACATACATTGATGCTGAATGTTGGAAGATTCAGGACAGACAGAACAAAGTGCTTCTTCATACAGCACGTTGTTAAACTAGTATGGCATTTGCAGCCACAGGTGGCAGTGATGGCCACCAACTTGGATGGCTTTAAAAGAGTATTAGATAAACTCATGGAAGATAAAGCTATTAATGGGTACTAGCCATGATGGTTATGCTCTGCCTCCACAGTCAGAGGAAATATGCTTCTGAATACCAATTGCTGGAAACAGTAGGAAGAGCTAATGATCCTGTGCTCAAGTCCTGCTTGGGGGCTTCCCATAGGCATATGACTGGCCACTATGAGAACAGGATGCTAGACTAGATGGGCATTGGCTTGATCCAGCAGGCTGTTCTTATGAAGAGGTCCTGTTCAAGTGGTCTGTACATTTAATTCTCCTTCAGCAAAAGAGTATGAACTTGATTGTGCCATATTGTTTCTAATTCAGATTGTGCCATATTGTGCCATTCAGTTGTTGATTTCAAAAGGTACAGGTACAAACATTGTGACTGGAACCAGGAAATAAGAGTCAAGACACAGATAATGGGTTTAATTAGGGTCACATATGTGAGTACAGACTTCTGCAGGGGGAGGTGAATAGTGTGGACAGCTAGTCTAAATAAATGCCTTGAGTGAGCTGGAAGAAGATGGAGAGGCACCATTGCAGGGTTACATAGTCCCAAGGCTCCTCCCGTGCCATGCCAACAAAGCATCTTTCTTCCTCCTGGCCTGGCCACAAAAGATGCTCACTGGCTGCAGCACTGCACAGGCAAGGGAAGCAGCAGAACCTGGAATAACCACATTGATAAAGCTATTAATGTGCTTTGAAGACAAGCCAAAGTAGAGTAGTTATTGCAAGTAGTATACATTCACTAATACTGTGGGATGAGGACATGTTTAGATCCACAATTAAGCAAGTTTTATTTTTATTCAGCACTCACTGAACTTATTTTTTTAGCTTAAGAGTATTAGATCCACCCTATTAAACATTTAGGTTGGAGTCCTGTACACACTTCTGAGTAGACACATGCATAGGATTGTGTGTTAATGCACAAATGAGATTTGACTCTCAAGTCTTTGCAAAGACATGATATGCATGTGTAAAGACATATTTTAAACATTCACAGCATTTTAACACAAGGTAGACACTATCAGTAGCATACGTAATAACCAAAAGAATGTAATGCCAAAAAAAAAAATATCCACAGACCAAGCAGCAATATTTATTAATAATGGGTCTCACCTTTGATGTTGTTCTGCTTATGAAAAAGATGATTATTTCTGCCAGCAATAAGAAGGGAGAAATGTTATGCTTTGAAAATTCATATTAAGATTTTGCTGATTCTTTCCACCTTAATCAGATTTGTGCAATGAAGAGTAGTGTGGATTTACTAGGCATTGTTATAAATTGCATTTGACAAGGATGCTGGATATTAAAATGTCACTTGCCTGCTTCTAGGTCATCAAAGTGTTTTTTACAAGTGCAACATTAATATGGGGGATAGAACATAAAGCCATTTTAACGTCTCTAATGTAATCACTGCAGCCACTTTATGACAAATCTATCTAGTTTATTTCCGCTGCTGATGTTCCACATGAATTTCCAACAATGCAATGGCAGAACACTATAAAAATGTAATTGTAGCAGTCTTGTACCCTTGATGCACTTTCTTAGGAATTAGTTATATTGATTCCTGTGGAGCTTCCCCAAGAGTAAAGTAGTGTAGACTTATGCCAAAGTTTGGAGGCAGAAATTACAAGTGTTTAAAACAAATATATTATTTATTTATTACATTTATACCCTGCCTTTCTTTTCATGAAACCCAAGGTGGCTTACATATGGTTCCCAGGCACTGACCAGACCTGAGATGGCCTTATGTGTCTTCAGACCATAGATAAAATAATATTTATTTATTATTTGATTTATATCCCGCCCTTCCCAGCAGGAGCCCAGGGTGGCAAACAAAAGCACTAAAAACACTTTAAAACATCATAAAAACAGACTTTAAAATACATTAAAACAAAACAACTTTAAAAACATTTTTTTAAAAAGCTTTCAAGACATATTAAAAATGGTTAAAAACATTGTTGTTGTTGTTTTTAAAAAAGGTTTAAAAACATATCAAAAAGCAATTCTGACACAGAAGCAGACTGGGATAAGGTCTCAACTTAAAAGGCTTGTTGAAAGAGGAAGGACTGAACACCCACCTGTTGGGTATGATTTAACTTGGATTCCTACATTGAGCAGGAGTTTGGACTCAACTACCTTATAGGCCCTTTCCAACTCTACTATTCTATCATTCTATGAAGAAGCTGAAGTCCAGAAAGCCCAGAGCCAGGCAGTATGAAGGAAAGGGTACAGAGCAGTCCATGGACTGAGAAAGAATGGGCTAGTGAGCCAAGGGCAAAGGGCTACTCAGCTGAAGGGGCCAGAGACCATCTACCTGTGTGAGTTTCTGCAAGACCTGCTCCCTGCATTTCTGGCTGATTTCCACCTGGCCTGGAAGGGCGGGGCCCTGTCTCTCTCCAGCTACAAAAGCAGCAACTGCTGAAGGGGCCAGAGACCATCTACCTGTGTGAGTTTCTGCAAGACCTGCTCCCTGCATTTCTGGCTGATTTCCACCTGGCCTGGAAGGGCAGGGCCCTGTCTTTCTCCAGCTACAAAAGCAGCAACTGCTGAAGGGGCCAGAGACCATCTACCTGTGTGAGTTTCTGCAAGACCTGCTCCCTGCATTTCTGGCTGATTTCCACCTGGCCTGGAAGGGTGGGGCCCTGTCTCTCTCCAGCTACAAAAGCAGCAACTGCTGAAGGGGCCAGAGACCATCTACCTGTGTGAGTTTCTGCAAGACCTGCTCCCTGCATTTCTGGCTGATTTCCACCTGGCCTGGAAGGGCAGGGCCCTGTTTTTCTCCAGCTACAAAAGCAGCAACTGCTGAAGGGGCCAGAGACCATCTACCTGTGTGAGTTTCTGCAAGACCTGCTTCCTGCATTTCTGGCTGATTTCCACCTGGCCTGGAAGGGCAGGGCCCTGTCTTTCTCCAGCTACAAAAGCAGCAACTGCTGAAGGGGCCAGAGACCATCTACCTGTGTGAGTTTCTGCAAGACCTGCTCCCTGCATTTCTGGCTGATTTCCACCTGGCCTGGAAGGGTGGGGCCCTGTCTCTCTCCAGCTACAAAAGCAGCAACTGCTGAAGGGGCCAGAGACCATCTACCTGTGTGAGTTTCTGCAAGACCTGCTCCCTGCATTTCTGGCTGATTTCCACCTGGCCTGGAAGGGTGGGGCCCTGTCTCTCTCCAGCCACAAAAGCAGCAACTGCTGAGGGGGCCAGAGACCGTGTGTGTGTATGTGTGAACCTGCTGCTCGGGATGTCTATAGACTACTGGGGTTTTGTTTTGTATTATATGTTATATTTTACTCTATGTTATATTTTAGTCTATGTACGCCGCCTAGAGTGGCCGTTAATTCGGCCAGATAGGCGGCCTAGAAATAAAATTTTATTTATTATTATTATTATTATAGGCTGTGATGGAATTAGCCAGTTGTGGCCTCTATTTGATTGCAGCATTTGACCTGAAAACCTTGAGGGAGCAGCGGCTGTTGGCAGTGATAAGATGAATTTGAACTAACCTGACAGGTTTGTGGTATATTGGCATTATGATTTGTTTTTTGAATGTGCTGTAAACAGCTTTGATGATGCCATTCAAAAAGCAGATTGTTTTTATTTGTTTGGAAATGTTTAGATACTGTGATATATTAGAAAATGTCAAAGGTGCATACAGAATAGTAAACTCTTACGATTAAACGCTAAAACCAATATACAATCCATCACAGCATAAAAACTCACCATAATGCAATAATCATAGCAAGCGGCTATATGCACAAACCAGTATTAGCGGGAAGGAAATGCCTGGGTAAAGTTTTCAGCATGCACCAGAAATATAAAACTATCAATGCATTCCTTATTTTTGAGGAGAAGCCTTTCCACATGGTGGTTGCTACTACCATGAAAGCTCCTCCTCCTGCCTGTCAGATGGATTTCTGAAGGCTGAGGTAGCTATGATTTGAATAATGTCAGCAGGATCATTCTAAAAAGGGGAGTATGAAGGCTGAATGACTTGGAAACAAGCCACCTCATTAATTGGTGGCTTGATTCAGATTATCTAGCTACATTTATAAGTATCCATGCTTTGATTTCCTTCACCAGGTGTTAAAATGTAACATATAGAAAAATGAAATATCCTAAATCTGGAGCAGTCATTCTATTCCAGTGCACACGCGCGCACACACACACAATTTATTATTACATTTATATCCCACTTTTCCTCCAAAGAACTCATAGTGGCAAACAAACATGGTTCTCCCTCTCCAATTTTATCCTCACAACAACCCTGTGAGGTAGTTTAGTCTGAGAGATAGTGTTTGGTCAAAGGTCATGCAGTGAGCTTTATGATTGAGCAGGGATTTGAACTCTGGTCTGCCATGTCCCATTCTGACATTCTAACCACATCCATTTGTATATTAACTTACATACAGTAGCGCTCTAGAAATGCTGGCTAGTTGTCCTGCATCTGTGACAAAGGCAAATTTCATACAAAGGATGATTGGGACATTATTGCAATGCCTTTTATTACAAATGTATGGTATGACCACACTTGGAATATTATGTAATATTTAGATTACCATATTTCAAAAAGGATACTGGGAAAGGTGAAGTAAAGGGCAACCAATATGATCAGGAGGCTGAAGCAACTTCCCTGTGAGGAAAAGTCACAACTTCAGGGACTTTTTAATTTTAAAAAATGGTATGAGGGAAATGTGCATAAAATTACACATGGTGTGATAAAAGTGGGTAGAGAGAGGTTTTATTTCCCTTTCACATAATATGAGAACCTGGGGTCATCCAATGAAGCTCAAAGGTGGTTCAGAAGAGAGATGGGCTAATCTATCAACTTTGGTGTTTCTTAAGATGCTGGCTGACGGGTTTAATGGAGCAGGCCAACTCAGAGCATAGCCACTGGTTGGCTGCAACAATCCTGGGCTCAAATACAGTACTCAACAAGTTCAACAAAGAACTCAGAAAGAACTCAATAAGTTCTTGGGAGACAGGAAAGAGACTGAAAGAACTGGGCATGTTTAACCTTGAGAACAGAAGACTGAGGAGAGATATGAAAGCACTCTTCAAGTACTTGAAAGGCTGTCACGTAGAGGAGGGCCAGGATTTCTTCTTGATCATCCCAGAGTGCAGGGCACAGAATAATGAGCTCAAGTTACAGGAAGCCATATTTCAATTGAACATCAGAAAAAACTTCCTAACTGTTTGAGCAGTATGACAATGGAAACAATTCCCTAGGGAGGTAGTGGGCTGTCCAACACTGGAAAGGCTAGACTGCCACATGTCAGGTATGCTTTAAGTTGGATTCCTGCATCAAGCAAGGGATTGGACTCAATGGTCTTAAAGGCACCTTCCAACTCTACAGTTCTATGACTCTATGACCCAACATTCAAGATAGTTCCCAGGCCTACAAACACTATACAAAAAATGCCATCTTTGGGATCCTCTGGGAACCTTCTTTCTCATGACACTTTGGGGGGTGATTTGTGTTTGTTGTGCCCTGGGTGAGAGCCCAGGAGGTTGAGAGATTTGAGTGGGGAAGTGTGAATGAATTGTTCTGATATTTATTTGTTAATTTATATTATTATGTATTATGTATGTATGTATTTGTACTATGGATTTATTGTATATTTTATATTTGTTACTGTTTTATTCTTCTGTACATTGTTTAGAGATACGTGTGTGTGTCAGTATAGAAATAGACTAAATAAATAAATATATGAAATTTTCTAATCTAAATTTCAGTTCTCCACATTTTCATATCAGTTGGTGATTTTTTTAGTCTTCATGAAAATTCATCAGCATTTTAGTATGAATTTCTCCTAAGGTATATATTTTTATGCAATTTTGCCTAATACACAAAATGTGGCAAAGCAATTTAATATAACACATTTTTGGTTGTTTTCACTTATATGTATTTTTATGCACACATTACCCTAGTGTCTGCATTTTTGTACACATTATTTGGCTGAAGAACTGCAAAATTCAGAAGTGCACAATTCAAAGGATAGCTGTATCGGTTTATGTATTGTTTCAGAAAGTGTAAATGTGAACTGAATTTAATTTCTACTGAATCCATAGTTCAAGACAAACAAAAGGAAGTGTTTTTCATACAGCACATAGTTAAATTATGGCATTCACTACCACACGATGTAGCGATGGCCACTAATTTATATAGTACTAAATGAGAATTAGACAAATTAATGGAGAACAGGGCTACTGATGGTTACTAGGATATAGGGTCAGAGGCACCATGTTTCTGAACAGCAGTTGCTTGGAAACAAGAGAGGGAAAGGGCTATTGCCTCACATCCTGTTTGTGAGCTTCCCAGAAGCATCTGTTTTGCTACTGTGGAAAACAGGTTGCTTGACGAAATAGGCCTTGCTCTAAATGCCAGTATAATTGAAACAGAACAGGATCAACATGTTAAGGTGGTTTCAGTAATGGGACTCAGCTGGGTAAGGGAGCTGCCCTGGGCTCCTGATGGGAGGAAGGGTGGGATATAAAGCAAATAATAAATAAAATAAATAAGGGAAAACAAAGTAGAGGTCCAGAAGTGTAACAGACTAAAAGTAGGAGTAATGAAAGCAACGAAGTATGGTAATCATAGAGGAAGGATGAGAACCACAATGTAATCAGACGCCTTGTCAGAAATAGGTAAGTGCTAGACAAGTAATTCCAGTAATGACATTCTGAAATATTTCAGATGATTAGAGGTGGTCAAACCATTTGTTACAAACAGCATTCATTGCCAATTTTGGCAGCTCTCCATGGGATAATTATTACAAATGCAAGTGCCCATTATTTGATCAGTACTATAGATGGCTGAATAATTAAATAAATTAGAGGCAATCTTCCCGACACTTGCTCAGGAATGTGTTTGAAAGTCCTCCTTCTGGCAGCTTTAGAAAATTATTGTGGGTGATATCAACTATTTCTTGTCTGCATCTATTGTGATTCAAGATCATTTTATGCACAGCTTTGCATCCTGAATGAAAGAATGGAGCGAAGAGAAGACACCAAAATAAAGAAAGATGAGATCTTAAAAGTGTATGAGAACATTTATTGGAGCCTTAAGTATGGAGTCAGGAGACCCTTCATTAGAGGCAACTAGAAAACTACATGGAATATGTAATCAAATATACAATCCTGTACTGAAAATGATAATTAAAGACAACATCAGAAGAGTCATGACAAAGCTATATATTGGACAAACATCATATAAATTATTTCAACTTATGGAAAACTATGTGAAACTTACAGTATATTGCCACTATGTATATTTACTCAGAAACCCCACTGTGGTGACATCCACATGTAAATCACATGTATAGCACTTTAACTATCACAGTTTCCCCCCACCCAAAGAATCCTGGGAACTGTAGTTTACTTTTCACAGAGCTATAATTTACAGAACACTTAATAAGCTTCAGTTCCCAGGATTCTGCAGAAGAAACCATGTGCTTTAAATCGGTGTGATCTGCATCCAGTGGATCTTACTCTCAGGTAGGTGTCCCAGGATTTCAGCCTTAATATGTTTCTTATTAAGACACACCAAACAATAAATATATAGCATTTTCTCTGAATTTGAGATGGAGCAGACATTTGTTCAGTCCACATTTTAAAAAATAACACCTAATTTGCTGGTCCCAGACTTTTATGTGGATCATAATACAGCTATCAGTTGGAGTACACATTTTTCTAAATCGTACAATTCAGTTTCTGTTTTTCTAAAAAAACCAAAATGCATAAGGACAAATGCATTGAAAGGCATAACAAAATATATGTTGTATTGGAGCAATGCAACAATACATGTTGTATTGGAACAATGAGTATAACACGCCCATAAAATGTGTACATTTTTGTGCATGTTTTAAAAATGAATGAGTGCATATGAAATTGACATGAAACACACACACACAACCCTGATACACAACTACAATCTTTTAAATGCTCTTTCTAAGCAGGATTGCCAGCTTGGTTTCAGGCACTTTGTGGTGGTAGTAGAACTCTTCACAGCAGAAAGACTAAATAGAAGGACCCTACTGTGTTTAAAATAGAAGTCCACAGCTAATAATTGTCTGGTTAGTTCAAACCAACATGTTAAAGTCCGGCTCACCACTGCCTTGCACTGGTTCTTAGCCCTCATTGCCTCCTTGGAGCTGCAGGTTCTATAGAAGCTACCACTGTAGAAGCTCCCCACTCAGTGTCTAGACTCTGGTTCCAGCAATCCTGTGCCCCTCTTGATTCTCTCCATTGTCTGCCCTTTTCCTTCCTGCCAATAACATACAACTCTTCCTGCCTCTAAGCCCTGTGCCATTTTGTCCCATTCTTACTTTTTTCAGGCAGGAGCATCCAGAGGGGTAGAGTGGAGCTGTGGAACTGCTGTTCCGATACTGGCATTGTTGCAGCTTACCTGGAAGATACTCTTGTGGGTGTGTCCATGCAGCTCTGCTCTGCCCCAGTCCACCACTCTCCAGATCACTGCTTTCTTTGTACCACTTCCATTAGCCCTCTTCTCCCTTGAACAGCTTCCTTTGCACTCCAGTCTCCCTGTCTCCCATAACAAATAAATACAATGGGTTGTATCCAGTGCTGCTATTTCACTTGTGCAATAGACTTCTGCTTGCAGCTCTCCTCCACCCTCAAAATCTGCTCTAGTGAGTTGGAGAAGCATTCAGAGCAGATTTGAGGAGGTAGTAAAAGGAGCAGAAGGGAAGTCCTATTGCAAGAGTGGAACTCTGTTTGCACAGTAGGATACAGAGATGCAATAGTCTGGGGGAAATGAAAAAATGGGGGGTACCCATTTTTTCTGTTTTTTCTTCCTGAGCCTTCACATCTGTAGCTGGATACAACCAGGGGTATAGTTGTCCAGGGTCCCGGGGAGTCTTAAAGGCAACACTTAGAGATCTAGATTGATTGTTGCAATTAGAGTTGGGTGAGAAATTTGATTCAGTTCGCATTTCAAGCAGAATCTATAAAATTTATACTTTCCAAAACAATATGAATCTATAAAATTTATAGTTTCCGAAACACAGCCATCAGACATTTGCCAACCAATGTTTACAAAAATGCGTATGTTAGGGGAAAGTGTGCATAAAAATCAAAATGTGAGTGAAAATAACACACAAAATACATTACATGATGAGAAGTTGCTTGCAAAAATGGGTGCATGAGCCAAAACTGCCTAAAAATGTGTTTATTATGAGAAATTCACACTAAATGCTGGAGAATTATCATGATGATGTTTTTAAAAAAATCTCAAATTGCGGCAGAAATGTGGAGAACTAGAAAAATGACTGAAAAATTAGAAAAAGAGAACCAAAACAGACAGAAGTTTCCATCCCTAGTTGCAATGCATCACTAAGGGAAAGTACTCCAAACAAAGTAAGAGAATGAAAGCTCGTTTTATTGTATTTTCTTAGAAGGGGGCATGGCTGTGCAGGGCTGTGGCTATGTGGCAGTATGGCATGACTATCATGAAGGGACCCTGCACTTCTGAATTTGCCACAACCGAATGGCATTTCTTCAGTCTTGCCTTGCCTTGGTCTCCTGTCTCTTTTGCCCTCTTCCTTGGGACTCCTTTTCATAAAACTGCCATTCCCTGGGTTTCCTCTTTCTCATGGTCAAACTGCATGTTACAGTTGAGTGAATGTTCTCCTGGCCTCCAAATTGTTGTTTTTAAACTCACAATTC
This sequence comes from Rhineura floridana, assembly GCF_030035675.1. Taxonomy (NCBI): domain Eukaryota; kingdom Metazoa; phylum Chordata; class Lepidosauria; order Squamata; family Rhineuridae; genus Rhineura; species Rhineura floridana. Next base: position 130,936,543 of record NC_084484.1, on the reverse strand, counting down.
ACAGTTTTATAAGGGAAAAAGTCCACAAGGAAAGATGAAGTATTCCCTCTCATCTGTGAGACCTTTGGATACAAATTCTAGCTTTGTGTAGATGCTTCAACAACAAACAAACAAATACAAAACCTCCTGAAGATAACATTTCCATAACTGAAAGTATCATGTAGTTCTCACTCTTAATGCTCCAGTAGCTTCCATACTCCCCAAGATCTCTTTCCAGTCTTCAGCCTTCTGCTATATGAAATTTTCATCCCAGCTAAACTAACAATTATCTCTTCCATCACAGAAAATGGATTTCAAACTGCTTTGTTCCTGAAGCGGCTGAATATATTGAACCTCCACCTTCAGCTTATCCAGATGTGACGGGCTTCAATACAATGCAATGCAACACAGATTATTAAATAGTTTTTTTATATAAATTAGTCATTATTTCATTGCACTCATTGACTAAAATACTGGAATCAGGAATACATTGTCTTTATTTAATTCAAAACCATGTATATCCTGCTCTTCCTCCCTAAGGAAATTAAAGTAGTCTACGATAAAGATGGAAAAACACAATAAAATATAACAGATAATATAAATCAATAGCAGATGACAGAGCAGCCAAATTGTTTAGGAGGGCTCAAAACCATGATTAAAACTTTCCTTCGAAACTTACACAGTAAGGAAGCCATACAAATTTCCAAGGGGAGTGAGTTCCAGAGGCAGGAGAGGGGGAGACCACAGAAAAGGCCCTCTCATGTGTTGTCACCTTATCAATACCTGAAGAGAGTATGAGAAAGGCCTTTGTGGATGAGTTCAATCCTTGGGAAGAATTTTATGGAAAAAAGTGGTTGTTCATAGAAACTCAGCCCAAGCTGTTTAGGGATGTATAAGTTAACACCTGCACTATGGTCAACACCTCCACTTTGAATTGTGCTCAGAAACAAATAAGTAACCAATGCAGTTTGTACAAAAGATGAGCCCTTTATCCCACCCCCTTAAGAGACTTGCAGTTTTGTTCAATGTTGTCTGGATTTTACTTTGAACTGAACATTCAGGGAACTTTCGGGCCTGGAACCTTTTGAGGGGACAAACTCCCTTAGACTTTCCCAAGTAGTTCTATTTCTTAAGCAACTAGCTTCACGAACAGAATTTGTACAACAGTGTAGCACCATTTGCTCCACATTTCAAAATATCAGTGAAGAAAGAGGGAAGACATGACTTTGGGATTATTGGTTTACTCTCCAGCTCTGCACCATCCAGTCTGTTGTACCGCTGTTTTTCATTTCATCATTTTACAAGATAAAGGGACTTGACACAAAGTTTTAAATATTTCTCATTTAGCATTCCATGAAAGTCCCTCCACTGGTGTTGCACGGAGAATGCCTGAGGTCAGACGGATCTGAATTAATTATATCTGCAAACAGTTTGCTTTAATACATTTATGCAGCACATGTGCCTTGTGTTGATTCCGAATGAACTTTCCACAGAGGGGTGGGTTTTTTTGTTTTTGTTTTGGTATTCAAATCAGGTAAACGTCAGCCTATATACATTCCCGAATACAACAGTAATTACCACGCTCTGAGGACATGTTGAAATGGCATTATCATTTGTCAGCAGGATACCACCAGCTGCTGTCAGAGACAATTTACACTTAGCATCATCGTTACATAGAGTGCTTACTAGTTTCTTAATGATGTGTATCAAACAATGATTTAATAGACTTTGGGATGCAGAATATTGTCATGATAGAATGTCATCATCATCTTTGTCAGTCACTAAAAGTGGCTAAAAGATGGTGGGATCAAACCGAAAGAAGGCTTGGATTTTAAAATATTACACCATGCATTTCAAGCCCTGTATTACTAAAAAGAGTAAAAGAGAGGTGGCAATGCTCTCCTATATGTATTAAGAGGGGAAAAGATGTGAAGGACAATTTAAAAAAAGGTTATATAGAGCGCTATAACTTTTTTATTGTCTCCTATTTCAAGAAACTAAATTAGCATATCTTAAAGAGCACTTAACTGCATGTGAGAAATAACTTAAGACTCTCCAAAGAAATAAACATGTTAACATGTCCCTAAAGATTGCATATTATTTCTTCCACAGAGTGGCTTGCTCAACTGCATTTTTATTGGAGCATTAGACTGTGTTATTGCCAAGGTCCAAAACAGAGGTAGCTGGGGCTGTATCTTGCAATAAGGTGAACATGGTAATGAGGACTTTCTAACAATCAGGATGTTGTGAAGGGTTAGCTTTAGGGTGAAACCCTCATGAGCCCATTTCATTAAAATCTCACCTGTACATAATGGGTACAGGAAAGGAAGCCTGTGCAGCTGTTCCCTTTTAAAAAAATGGGTGAACTGAACATTTAAAAAATGTATGTGCACTCCAGCACAGTAGATGAAAGGTGTGCAGCCTGCAAAACATTGATTGAAATAATGTATATGAACCAGGTGTTCATAACAGTGGGGAGGTGTTGGTATTGCTGCAATGTTTTCAGATAGGACTTCTGCATAGGTATTTACTCATTTATAAAAATATATGTATACCACTATTTTGTTAAAAACATCAAAGTAGTTTAGAACACATAAAAAACAACAACCATACAATAAAAATATTAAAAATACAATAAAAACCAAGGTCAACTGTTGTGGGGGAAAAAAGCATCTTCTTAATTGCATACATTGCCTGTATTGCACAACATAGAGTTTTGGAATATAGGGATACAGGAAACTGCATTAGAGCATGCATCTCACTCAGTATTATCTGCTCACTGTCTAGTAGTGGCTCTCCAGGGTTTCAGACAGGAGTCTGTTCCAGACCTTCCTGATGATGCCAGGGATTGGATTGAACCTGTGAACTTTTGCCTGTAATGCCTGCCACTGAGCTCCAGCACTTCCCCTCAGAGCCTCGGAAAAAAATTAAAAAGAGCTCAAAAGCATTCAGAAAAAGTGTACATATAGATGGTGAATTGCACCACTCTTAGAATCATAGAACAGTAGAGTTGGAAGCGGCCTGTAAGGCCATTCAGTCCAAACTCCTGCTCAATGTAGGAATCCAGCTTAAAGCATTCCTGACAGATGGCTGTCCAGTTGCTTCTTGAATGCCTCCAGCATTGGAGAGCCCACCACCTCCCTACGTAATTGGTTCCATTGTTGGATTACTCTAACAGAAATTTTTCCTGATTTCCAGCTGGAATCTGGCTTCCTGCAGGTTGAGCCCATTGTTCCGTGTTCTGCACTCTGGGATGATAGAATAGAGATCCTGACCCTCTTTTGTGTGATAACCTTTCAAGTACTTGAAGAGTGCTATCATCCCTCTCCCCAGTCTTCTCTTCTCACAGCTAAACATGTCTAGATCTTTTAGTCTTTCCTCATAGGGCTTTGTTCCCAGTCCCCTGATCATCCTTGTTACCCTCCTCTGAATCTGTTCCAGTTTGTCTGCATCCTTCGTAGTGAGGTGTCCAGAACTGGATGCAGTACCCAAGATAAGGCTTAACCAGTGCCAAATAGAGGGAACTAGTACTTCACATGATTTGGAAATTACACTTCTGTGAATGCAGCAAAAAATAGCATTTGCGGTTTTTGCAGCCTCACCGCACTGTTGGCTTATATTCAGCTTGTGATCAACAACAATTCCAGTATCCTTCTTGCATGTTATATTGTTGAACCAAGTATTCCCCATCTTATAATTGCATTTGGTTTCTTTTGCCTACGTGTAGAACTTTGCACTTAACCTTTTAAATTTCATTCTGTTGTTTTCAGCCCAATGCTCCAGCATATCAAGATATCTTTGAATTTTGCTTCTGTCTTCCAGGGTATTAGCTATCCCTTCCAATGTTTTCTGATTTGCAAATTTGATAAGCATTCCCTGCACCTCCTCATCCAAATCATTAATAAAAATCTGAGCATTGGGCTCAGAATCAAGCCCTGTGGCACTCCTCTCGTTACCTCCTCCCAGTTTGAGAAGGAACCATTGATAAGCACTCTTTGACTATGATTCTGTAGCCAACTGTGCATCCACCTGATAGTTGTTCCATCCAGCCCACATTTAGCTAGCTTGCTAATCAGTATATCATGGGGCACTTCGTAAAAAGCTTTGCTGAAGTCGAGATATATTATGTTCACAGCAATCCCACAGTCTACCAGGGAGGCTACCCGATCAAAAAATGATATGATTAGTCTGGCAGGATTTGTTCTTCATAAATCCATGTTGGCTTCTAGTAATCACTGCATTGCGTTCAAGGTCCTTGCAGACTGACCACTTTATAGTTTGCTCCAGAATTTCCCCAGGGATTGATGTCAGGCTGACTGGTCTGGAGTTCCCAGGTTCCTCCTTTTTGCCCTTTGTAAAGATAGGGACATTAGCCCTCCTCCTGTCATCCGGCATAATTTCGTAAAGATAATAGTCAGTGGCTCCAAGAGGTCTTCAGCCAATTTCTTCATTACTCTAGGATGCAGTTCATCGGACCCTGGAGATTTGAATTTGTTCAAAGTGATTAGGGCTACTTTCACACTGCACTTTATTCTGTTATACTGATGATTTCTTACCTGGTAGTCTGTGGATTATATTTGATCTTTCCCACAATGTACAAGCTAGATCTGGAATTCTAGTGAAATATAGTTCAGGTTTAGCACTAATTTTCATGATAAATGATACCAGAAATAATCCATTTGCAAGGCTGGGAACCTGGAAAATCACAGGAGGTTTTTGCTAGCTGCTGCTGCTCACGCAACAGGCACCTCAGCATGCAATGCATTTCCGCCCTTTAGGCATGCATGGGGTTTTTTTGCCTGATGAAAATTTTACTGGTATGCCGGCATAGGCGCAGGTAGCAGCACCATTTCCCACACATACCCCTGTGTCTATACAACTTTTTTTTAAAAGTCAGATGCTAAAGGGAGAAGGGTTGCATGATGACAGGATGAGATCTTAGACCTCCTACACAGTGGGGAACTATAGTGTGCATGTGTATCATGAGTGAGGTACAAAAACAAGATATTCATTACAGCCGTGTGAAAGACAGTTCCATGAAATGCTGGTATATTGGCTGAAAAAAACTGCTGTTCCTTAACGCAAAAGGTACTGCAGTGTGAAAGGGATTTTAGAAATCGGGACAGAAGTGCTAACATTTAAATCCATTAAACTAGCTGTTAATTCAGCCCCATGTGTGAAAGCAGCCATTGTATTCCTTGACCATTTGTCTATCAATCTCAAGCTGCAATCCTGCCCCTTCAACTTGTACTTCATGTTTTCCAGGAGGGTCATAGACCCTCTTTTGGGAGAAGACTGAACCAAAGTAGGAATTGAACACTTCTTCCCTTTCTTTGTCATCTGTTATCATTTTGCCATCCTCATTGAGTAGCTGCACCACCATTTCCTTTCTCTGTCTTTTACTATGGATGTACCTAAAGAAAGCTTGTTTGTTGCTTTTAGCCTCCCTCACTAACCTCAGCTTATTCTCAGCTTTAGCCTTCGTGACACCATCCCTGCAATTCCGTGCTACCTATCTGTACTCTTCCTTTGTGGCCTGGCCTTCCTGTCACTCCCTATATTAGGCCTTTTTTATTTTCAGCTAATATCTAAGCTTTTTGTGAAGCCACATTGACTTCTTTTGCTGTCTTCCACCTTTTTTTCCTTATTGGAGTAGAATATTCAGCAATATGTCCCAAAACATCCAACAGATGTGAGTAATCAAACAACCACATTTTACATAGCCTCCCCTCTCATCTGTGTGCAGAAGGCAGCTTTGGCGTATGTATCCCTAGCTGGATGAGGAATTGTGGATGAGATGCTGTGTATGCACTTTCCTAGCTCAGGAATAGGAAACCTGTGGCCCACCAGATGTTACTGGCTACAAGTCCTATCATCCATAATCATTGGCCAGGTTGACTGGGCCTGATGGGAGTTGAGGTCCAAGCACACTTGGAGAGGCATTGGCTCCCCATCCTTGCCTCAGTCCAAACTGTTCGACAGGTTTCCTTGTGTTGCATTAGGACAAGGAGCAGGGGCCTAGATTTTGTCACTTTGCTCCCCTTACTGGCTGAACAGGTGAACATGTTACTTTGAGTATTTGACTAGGACTTTGTGTTTGTAGCCTTGCTGCTGCATGTTTGTGGGAATCAGTTTGGACCAACAAGTACAAGAACAGCCACAGCATTTTCTCTTGGAAGCCCCGCATTTTCCAATTGTTTTTATTTTTATTCTCAAGCATTACGCATACACACTTTGTCACAGTTTTCAAGGGCTTCTCCCAGTTTGCTCATGTCTTTAATTGCATGTGCACATTGTTAACATGCTAGAAACAAAAAGCCTTGATCATATGTGTGTTTGCATCAAGGGATGGAGGAGAACCTACCTAATTTGCAGTTCCAGAAACAAAACACAGCTATCCTTCGAAATTCACATCTCCAAATTTTGCAGTGCAGTTCTTCATGCAAACAAATATGCTTATTAGAGGAATCTGTGCATAAAAATGAGTGTAGTACTGAACATTTTTCCACCATTTGCCCCCCAATCATTCCCCATCAATTAAATAGAAAAGAAATTGTGTTTGAAAAGGGGCTGATGTACCTCCCAAAGAGCTGGGCCACTGGCATTGTCAATTGGAACATACTGTACAATACTGTACAATTCTTTATTCATTCATTTCATTTCATTTTCTAGCCTGGCCTTCATCAGTTCATGATCCCAGAGCAGATTATAGCATATAACAGAAATACCACTGAAAATAAGACATTCACATATAACCTCAGATAAAAAATATACAATCTTAACAATGTAACAGACGGACACATATGTGTACGCACCCACCAATTTACAACTAGCCACATCAGGCCAACCTCCTAGAGAGGTTGTTCCTGTTGTACAGCAGAAAAGCATAACATTGATCAGTCTTAATGATGGCAATCCTTTATCATATTGTTTGAGGCCTACCCTGCTTTTTTCAGTGGAATTTAAAAGTGAACCTGTTTCAGAAGCAGCAATGGCTGCTCTGATATAGCAGCACCTATTTCTGCAGGTAGCTGCTGCAATTCAAAATACAAGAGAGGGCATTTATAAAGTGGCTTGTTATGTGTACACTGAGGTTCTTTCCTTAAAAGAAAACTTGAGCTATTTTCTGACCTGTTTAGAGACTTTCTACCTGGAAACAGTACTGTCCCAAATTCTAGTGCATTATGTATCATAGACTACATATACAGTATTTCCACTGGATTGTACTTTTTATTCAGTCAAGACTGACAGAGACGGCTTTTTGATTAGATTTTGTCATTGTTTGCCATCTGTTATTACATTTGTCACAAAAGAATTTCCACTTGGATGGGCTCCAAATGCTCATTTTTCTCTCCACTCTAAGTTTGGAGGGATTTGATCGCTCTGTATGTTTTAGGAGACTTAAAAGATGTTGGCTTTCTCCAGCAGTTGCACAGCTTTTGCTGTGTCTGGCAAGTTGATATGGCAGTCCATATGCTGACCGCTCTAAGTTCAAGTGTCCTATTAAGATCAGCGGTAAGGATGGTGGAGGAGACACAGTGGCACAGATAACTGATTTTGAGAAGAGGGGCTTTCACTGTTTGCAACAACAAACAGTGTTAAAAATACAAGGACCTGACGTGTTGCAATTTGTGGCTATCCATGACAGTGTCACAGACACACCATCAATGCCAAAGTTGCTCTCACAGAGCTACAATTGCCAGAGTGGTTTAACAATAAATCCCTCTTCCCAGGTAACTCTGAGAATTGCAGCTCTGTGAGGAGAATAAGGATCTCCAAACAACTCTAAGCAACCTTAACAAAGTGCAGTTCCCAGGATACTTTGGGGAAAACCACGACTGTTTGAAGTGGTGTGATATTGCTTTAAATGTATAAAGTGGTATGATACTGCTTTAAATGTATTGTGCATATGGGGGCCCTGTCTTGCTACGCCTGATCAGGAGAAAGAGAGAGGGACCGGAGAGAAGACATTTTGGAGTAAAGTAGGACAATTTTTGTTGCTAAATTAAAATATGCTACAGGGACGGGATTTGGTCTGGCAAGTTACTATTTCCAGTAAACAAGGAATTCTGTTTGACACCCTTCCCTCTCCCCCCCCCCCGGTCAAAGTTATTTGAATACTTCGTTTCTCACTCTGAATTCTAGCACCTTCTAAACATAATATTCGAAGATATGACAACATTAACCAGCAAGCCCAGAGGCTTTCACAAACATCATTATCGCTGCTGACTTGTGCTGGTGGATAAAACATTTCCCCTGTTTGATAACTTATCCTTCAAGCTGCTTTGTTGAGCTGAATTGGAAGTCAGTGGATGTTTTGACACTTGTTTTCCTGACTTTTCAGGAAACAACAAAAGGAGCCCCAGGAAAGCCATCGTTTCGCTCTGAAGTGCATTTAGAGAGTGAGGCAACAGGAGAGCCTTCATAGAAGAACACATTTGATCTGTATCACAAACATGATTGAATGAAAAAGGCTGTACTTTGTATACTGTTGAAAGAGAGCTCCCTGTGGTATATTCCATTCCCTGATGTGCACATCAAATTGAATTAGCACAGAGTGATCTGGTGAAAAATGTTGCCTGAATCAATCATTTTGGGATGGTTATAGGAAAACTGCTATGCATTCGGTCCAGCCACCAAATAAAACTCAATGTGATCTCTCTGACTTTCTACATGAGATATCATCAAAATAGCTCAGGCTCTGGTCTGTGTTTAGTGAAGATGAGAAACCGGCACTTGCAAGACAATGACAGCTATTTTTAGCTCAGACAAGGCACTTGCATAACTACAGAGACCTTTTCAAGGAGTAGGTGATCCTAGAACATATAGTTGTGAATAGATTATGGACCTCAAAAGTACACGTGCCCTGTAATTTCCAAGAGATAAAAATGAAAGGAATATTGAGGGGCAGGGATAGAGATGGTCTGTGTGGAAAAATCTAATAATCATGATCATCATAATAATTGAAGACAATTTAAGGAAGCCTATTAAACCTGGCCTATCTAATCCAGTATTCACTGTGGGGCCGTCCTGAATCACAGATATATATCTAGCATATATTTTTTGTATTTCCACATAACTCCGCCAGTTATGTCAAATGTGTCAAATAATGCTATCCAGACTCAGAGCCAAGAAGCCAAAGCTCAGGGGTAGTACAAATGCATCACTTTTTAAAAATGTGGTTTTAAGCTGAATAAATTTTTTTATTCTGTCTCTATTCAGGCAAGTTTTTTATTATTATTATTACATTTTTAAGGTGTAAATAATGTATGATTAGTTTTCTTTTCTAAGATACATAAAAATGTTATTGATTGGTGACCTTTATTATTATTATTATTATTAAGCAGAAAGTCCTATACTGAATCCTAAGCATCTCCATTTTAACAGGTCTGTGAGTGGTTTTGGTCTTACACATTAAAGAGCTACCAACTAGAGTAGATCAGGGATGGGAAGCAGTGTCCCTCCTAGGGGGCATTGTTGGACTCCATCTTCCATCGAGCCCAGCCAACATGGCCAATGATCATGGATGATGGGAGTTGTCATCCAGCAACATCTGGAGAGACACAGTTTCCCCAGTCCTGGAGAAGGCAGTAATGAGCTAAATAGACCAATGGTCTATTTCAGTATAGGGCAGCTCCATGTGTTCAGATATATATAAATGTTGGATTGCCCTACAAGAAAGACTCAGGACACAGACATTGGAATAATGTTATATTTATTTAGATATAACAATTTTTTGGAGAACCTGCAAGCCAAATTAACCAAATTCAATCTGTCTAGGCAGGTGAGGTTCAAACATCCCTACCAGCCGCCTGGGCATATCACCACCTGCAAGTTGTGGCTCCCCATCCAATGATGATGAGGGAATACCTCCCCCCTTGCTAGGTGAGACTTGGGTGTGCACCCCACCCATGCACCTGGGCCCCACTGTACTGACATTCACCCAAAATGTGCAAGCTAGGTCACAAGGGGCACCCCCCAGGTAACCCAGGCATAAAGCACTGGGGGAACCCTAGAGGGTGCCCCTAACCCCATAATGCCTCAATATACCTAATTTTTACACCCCAACCTCTTCACTTGCCCAGACTCCATGCTAACAGGCAAGCAACCACAGTCTAAGCGCCAACTGAATTAAAACCCACAGTATGGAGTAGGCAAAAAAAGGAGAAAAGATGCAAAAGACAAATCCCACCCAAAAAATCCTACTCAGCTCCTAAACAGCGACTAGTGAATCCAATACTGTAAAGGTGGGAGGATGGGCACAGCAAAAACGTGAAGAGGGAGAGTTGGGGATAGAGCTGACGTTTGAAGCCTTCTGCATCACCCCCATCTGATGGCCAACGGGCAATATGACCTCCCCCCTCCCTTGTGGACTAAACCACCTGTGTCTCCTTTCAAAAGGAGAGAGGGGAGGCAAATGGGCCTCTGCATGTGGTGGGAATGATCTTAGCACTGATAACTCTGTTAAGAAATTGTAATGCCTGGTTTAAAGAGCATGAAGATATTGCTAGGGGGCACTGCAGTCATGTGCTGTGCTTCAGGAATCAGCAGAACCATGCAGTGAGGTGCAGTTGCATGGGGTATTGCCTATGTTGCTAGATCTGAGATATCTAAAACAAGTAGACATAGAATGTTGGAAATAAGTGCTTCTGCTGTGACAGACAGTGCTGGCACTCCATCACATAGGCAGATGCCCTAGGATCCCAACAGCAGGGTCTACTGGTGTGGCTGCTACCCTGAGTCTGCAAGCCACCATTTAAAGTGTCAAACAATGCCCTGGAGAGTTACTATGTTGGGTCATTGTGGGAAATTTAAAATTTAAATAGTGGGAAATTTCATGACTGTTAGCCCACTGTTGGATTTCTAGCAGTGACGTCACTGCTGCTTACCGGGAAAGAGAAGGGGAGGTGGCGGGGAGGTCAGATTGATGAGGGCACACTGGCAGGAGCGCCATATTGGCTCCATCAGTGATTGTACAGAGTCACAATCTCCCTGCTGCCTTGCCCTCCCTCCTGATAAGCAACAGCAACTCTGCTGCCAGAAACTAGCGTTGCGGCTCTGCTTCACCGGGTTTGCTGTTTCTGCTTAGGACAAGAGCAGCAATATGGTGAATGGTAGCATAAGCTTTCTGACACAGGTCAGTTTGAGGCTCTACCACAGTTCTACAGCCTGCATAACCAGGATCAGTTATCGAAACCACAAAAGCAGAAAGACACAACCCAATTTTGTTAAGTCCAAAGGAAAACAAATGCCCATAGCCCTACAAAGATGGGCATCCACAGAGATGGGTGGAAAAGTAAAACACTGAAAGAGGGGAGCAGGATAGTTTCCCATCAAAAATGAGAATAGTGCCTGTATATTTTGCCTCATATCTCAGATTCTACAAAAGCTAGAAAGTTATTCTTTTTTAAAAGAAAGAAAGCTGGGACACCTGTGTAGTACATCAGGAAATAACAAGTTTATTATTACACATACTCCTTTAGAGATGTGCTTGCTAACCACATAGCAGAGTCCATAGACTCAAATGATAGGAAATTGTTCTCATCTCCATGTAGCCAAACCTCCAATGCTTTATAAATGAGAAATTTCCAAACCTATTTCTAGCAAAAAAAACAACAACACAAAAATATACCCAGAATCCCACCTCAGGCCTAACTCTTACGAAAAATTAAGATGTCTAGGATGTTGTCAGTGTTTGCCAAAGATACAGTTTTGGGGTAAAATAGCCATTTTTCACTGCTGACCTGCTCTAGTCAGATCCATCTTTGTTATTAATAAATTATTGTGACTCCTGGGAGAAATCATACATGACCAATATGGATCTGATTCTTCCTTGGCTTCATATAGCTTTATAAATGTGAAAAGTGATTAAAAATGACACAGCTACACTCTCACACATCTTCAAGAGAGGCTTTCATTACATTTACATTTTTAAAAAACTTTTTTACAGCAACTCAGGGTAGAGTTGTTAGTCTGAGTTCTTATTTCAGTGATAAACTTAAATCCCAAGTCTGTTGAATCCAAACTGCTTATTTTTTACTTAGGATAAAATATCACACTGGTAAATAAATAAAACCTAATGGTTGTTCCTTACATGGGGAGGGGTGAGAGTCACTTCTCTGTAGTCTGTTCTCATACTGATCTTGTAAGATCTGTATGAAGCAGCCATCACTCGGTGGTGGAGCATCTGTTTTGCACTGAGATGGTCCCAGGTTCAGTCCCAAACATCTCCAGGTAAACCTTGGAATGCTCCTTGTCTAAAACCCTGGAGAGCCACTGCCATTTAGTGTAGACAGTAATGAACTAGCTGGACCAATAGATGACACAGTATAAGGCTGCTTCCTGTGTTCCTATATGCATCCGATGGGTGACATGGTTCTTTTCGACACAAGCATAGCTCAAAGGATTATGATAGCATAGGAAGAAGCCATGTAATCTTTTGGTAGGTTTCCACCTACCACAGGGAAATGCCCTGCCACAAGAGATGATTTTTAAGGCTCCCAAGAATTGTGCAATCCTTACACTATTGACACAGGGCAAAGCTTAGGGAAGTTCCCAATCCTTAGGAGCAAGGGAGCTGTGCAGTTTCTAGTCATGTCCCACCATGTTCAGTGAAGTTCCCTAACTTTCCCTGTAGATATTTAAGCAGAGGTCAGATGGCCATTTCTCAGGGATGCTGTACGTGCATTGGATTAGATGATTTCTAAGGTCCCTTCCAACCCAGTGAATCTGTGATTCTAACCTGAATGAGATAGAGGCAGATTCCCTTTATATGGTTTCTGCAAGCCCTTCCCCCAGCCCATGTGAATATAATTAGTGCTGAGGGTCAGCTAGCAAATTGCTCTTGCCAATGGCATAGTCTGGAAGAATGGTTTACAGAGAGTGAATCTCTGTATATAAATGGAGTCTGCCTAAACTTCAATTCATTTGGGTTGAGGAGCTTATTAAAAATATATGGTTTTAGGAAAACAGTGATAATCCCTAACTGTATGTTTATTAATTACACAGGACAGTGTATACAGCTGATCTTTCACTGTGGTTCCAACATTACCAAAGGAGATATACCTATCATTGACTATTCCTGATATAGACAATTCTGAGCAAGATGAGCCAATGGTATGACTCAGGGCCCGTCCATACAACTGTATAATCTGCAGTGTTATTGCTTTGTGTCCTCATTAATTCACCGTTGTCCATATGACATTGCAAGCTAGTACAGATTTTCGCATACACAAATCCGCATTAGAAATACCACCGAAAACTCAATATGCTTTCCTGTATCAATAATCAATCGCATTGACATCTGTTTGCTCGGACGCAATGCTGTGGACTTTTCTGCAATAGGCGGTCCATGGGCGTTACTCCATCATATGCCAAGCCCCCTATCTCCTTCCCACCTAGTAGCACATTCACAAACCTGCACATGCATGGGAATTTTTACAAAGTTATACATTTCTGCACTCTTCCACAAAAAGCACACAAAAAGCAAATGACTGTTATGGACCAATCACTGAAAAGGGGTGGACTTAAGGGAGTGGCCCATGCTAAAGCAATAAAAGCCCACACTTATGGATGGTTTTCATAGTAATCTGACCACAAACAGGACATGTATGGATCTTGAGGCCACCAACTGAATATGGAAAACATGGATTTTGCGGTTAGGTATGGATGGGCCCTCACTATATACAGGACAGCTTTCTATGTTCACTGCTGTGGATGCTCAGATTCATCTTTCTCCAACTTTTTTTGGTACACCAGATGTGCCTCTGCTGGGAAGGAATGACCTTGTCACAGTTAACTATGCTTTAATAACATCCAGGCTTGATTACTATAAAATGCTTTACATGGGCTGGTTTAAAAAGTCTTCATAAACTTCAAGAGTTATAAAGCACTTCAATCAGGCTGCTGAATTGGACACAGCTGATGTGAGACACCTGCACCTATTCTTAAAGATCTACATTGGCTCCCAGTTTCTTTCTGGACACAATTCAAAGTAGTGATGTGCTGAAAATGTCTCCTGCTTTGTTTAACCATTTTCCATCAATTAATGAAAAAAGAAATTGCATTCAGAAATTATCAGTGGGAAGAGAAAATGATGGGGGGGGAAATCCCATGGGTGGGGTGCAGGGTTTTTGTTGTGTTTACCTTATGCACGAGATGGCCAAGGGATGTTTCTGACAGAGCAATCCTAACTATAGGAAGCCAGTGTAGCTTCGGCCAGCTGGCATAAGTCATCCCTATTCCAGACTCCATTCAGGAGCAGGGCCACTGCCAGCTCAGCCAGCCCAAGCCTGGCAAAGGAAAAGCAAGCCTTTACAATAAAGTCTGACTTACACCACCCTTTTAAACAGTGTAACTTCTGCTGAGTTGCTAGGTCACATGATTGAGCCGAATATGGGTTGGCACAGGGTTGGCAAATCTCCCCCTTCCCTGTCCTGCCCCTGCCACAGAATGCCCATTTTCTGGGACTTGTCCCGGCCTCAGCTGAGCTGTGCCTGAGTTGGGGTGGAGGTCTTACACTGGTGTATGCCTGGTTAAGCCAAAATGAGGACTTCTGTTGGCGTAGCTCTGGCTGATCCCAAGCTCAGCTGGAGAGCCTCCTGTTCCCTACACTGCTCATCCAAGTGGATCTTGGGTTTGGACTGCTGTCTAAGGCTGGCTTCATATAAAACACCATTTCCTATGTCAAAAGCACTTCAGTGGAGGCAAAAGTGTGACAACTATGTGTACATGGCTGTGTGTTGTGATTACATATGCACATGCACAGAGACTCTGTAAATTAGTAATAGTTCATACCACATGCATGAACAGAGAAATACACCTACGTGAAAATGACACATATGATTGGTTATGGTTTCTACCATGTGTACAAAGAGTGAGACACATTTTTAATATGCAGGCTTATTGCTTTTTACTTACATCCAAGTACTTTCCAGCTCAGAAAAAGAAAAGGGTAGTTGAGCTATTGTTTCAGTCATCTTCAGGATTTTTGCAGCATTCATAACTAAACTTCTTTTGCTATATTTTGTCATTTTTACCCCACCCCTCTCTCTTTCTGTGTCATTTCATTTGTTTGTGCATACTGTGGCATTTTGGGGGAAAGCCAAACTCTTTCTAGCAATTTTAGACAAGTTAGAGGATTTCATTAGCTCAGAATCTGATTATCAAGTTTACAGATTTTTTTTCCAAACTGCTGCTACTTTTGCTGTTGTGCCACTTACATATCTAAAAAGAAAAGATGAAAGCAACAGGAGCTTAACTGCTGACAGATGACTTCAACAACTCCTCCCTCCCTTTTCCATACAGGATTTTTTCTCTTCAGCTGCAACTTTTATTATTCTGCTTCTTTGTTGTCAACTCTTATCCAAGACCGTGATGCTCTCATGTTATGAAACAGACAGATAAGGATGGGGAAGAAATTAGATTTGTTTCACATTTAAAGCCAAATCTAACAAATCTATCTATTACTTAATCCAAATTTTGTGATGCAGTTCTTTAACCAAACAGCATTTACAAAAATGCACACATAAGGGGCAAATGTGCATAAAACTGAATATGTTAGTAAAAATAACATGTAAAACTGAATTATATTAGGAGAAATGTGTACATTAGTCAAAACTGCATACAAAAATATATTTAGTAGGAGAAATTCACACTAAAATACTGAAGAAATTTCATGAGGATTTTTTTTTAAAAAAATACTAATTGTTGCAGCCATGTGGAGAACTGAATTGTAGATTGGAAAAATGAGAAGCTCAGAGAACTGAAGCTGACAGATCTTCTTGTCCCCATAGGCAGAAAATCACAAGTCACTCACTTTACAAAATAAAGGCTGCACCTCTGCATACTTCCTTGGAATTCCTAGACCCAATTCTAAATGATTCTTTTAACCTATAAAGCCTTCTATGGCTTAGGACCCCAAAATCTTATGGAATGACTCCCAGCAAGAATCTACCTAGATCCTAAGATCATCCTTCAAGGTCCTTGTTCAGGCTCCCCACCTGTGGAATGCTTTCCCCAACAAGGCCCGTCTGGTGCCATCAGTGACATCTTATTGGCAACAGGTTAAGACATTCCTATTCTCCTAGGCATTTGATGGAACATGACCCATTTGTGTTAAGGTTTTATAATACTGTTGCTCTAGTCTGCTGATACGTTTTTCTGTTTGTTTGGGGGGAATGCTGCTGTGTCCATTAACCTGGACAGATAGGTGACCAATAAATAAAATTATTATTATTATTATTATCTTTATATATTTTGTTAAATTTTGATGATCATTGTTCTTAACAATTTGGTATTTTTTAAACTTGATTGTATGTCAGTGTGACGCCCTTCCCTGGCTCTCCCTGTCAGGTTCCTACCTGCTCGTGGTTACTGCCTGTCTCTAGGCACCACCAGGGACTCCACCAGTCCAGACTGTCCTTTTTTATGGTTTCTCTCCCCGCTCTAGCACAGATCTCAACAGATCCCCCTGCTAGGCAGCACCACCAGTCACGTCCTATAACCAGTATTCCCAGAGACTCTGCCTGAGTCTCTCTATCAGGTTACCTCTGTGACTGCGTGCTTAAGCTGTCCCAATCCCTTTGTATCAATGCTGATAATTCTGGTTTGCTCTGAATACTTGTGGTGTTATATTTCCCTTCACCGCTGCCACCAATTGTTACAGTTTCCCTTCAGCCTTGGTCATTACCTTACCCTCCCTTCTGGTCTGTGAAACCCCAGCCAAGGATCAGGCCTTCGGTAAACCAAATATAGTTTTTATTAAATATAACAAAGATAACAAGATTTCTTTATAAAGGCACTTAAGCATATGGTTTCATCTATTCCTGAGGTACTGGTCTTAGTATTAATCCGAACTCCACCCTCTCCTCACATCCACCAACTCTCCACACAATCTCCTCTCAAAACCCACCAAACCAACCCTCTCAAGTCCACCAACGTCCACCCAGATTTACCTGACATCCTTCCATTTATACTCTCAGCCATCCTAACACTCAGCCAATCATCCAGCATTCTACTGCCCATTCACTCCCCCTTCCTCTTTCATTCCACTTACCATGTATCTCCTATACAAACAGCACTTACGATATTTACACTAATACAGGATCATCACATTTCCCCCCCCTTAAAATAACGGCAGAGTATTATTCCTGTTCCAGGATTCATACGCCGCGTTAACAAATAAAATAAGTCTCTCTGGGGAAAATGTCTTTCTTTGTTCCTCCGTCTGGTCACGTCACAGCAGTCCCAGCCACCTGCCTTGACAGTCCATCGGCCAATACATTGTCCTTGCCTTTGATGAACTGGAAGTCCACTTGATAGTCTTGTAGGGCCCAGGACCACCTCTGCAGCATAGTGTTATGGTTTTTCATAGTCTGCAACCATAACAAGGCCCGATGATCCGTTGTTACCGTGAATCTTCGTCCCCACACGTATGGGCACAACTTGTTCAGTCCCCACACGACCGCTAGGCACTCCTTTTGGACCGACGAATAGTTTTTCTCCCTCGGCGTTAGCTTGCGACTCCGATATGCCACTGGATGTCTGGTGCCTTCTCTCTCCTGCAGCAAGACGACTCCCAGCGCGAGGTCTGACGCATCTGTAGCCACGATGAATGGTTGCTCATAGTCTGGTGCTATTAATATAGGTCCTTGGCACAAGGCTTGCTTCAGCAGATCAAAAGCCTTCTGACATTCATCCGTCCATACCACACGCTCAGAACACTTTTTCTTTGTCAATTCATGCAAGGGGATAGACCACGATTGCACTGCCTCTACCTTGCTCCATAACGGGGTGACTTTCCCACTCCCCACCCCATGTCCTACACAGATTACTTCACTCACAACTTTCCCATTCACACAGCACGGTACAGATCTGACTGGGGCATGCTCTCCAGTATCAATGGAATGTCTGGCTATACTGGTTCGGCCAGGTTGCCAAAGAGATTCCCATAGTTTTTCAAAACTCTCAAAATCTCTTCTGACCATTCCAATTGATCTACCCCTCCTTTGTCTTTGCTTTCCTGTACCAAATCTGGAAGTTCAGGCCCACTTCCCTCAGGGAATAAGGTAACTTGCAACACCTTTGCATCCCTGGTATGGTAAGGCTTTAACATATTTACATGAACCACTTTGTTTTTGTTTAATTGGTCTGTGGTGATTACATACGTCACTGTGTCAAGCCTTTCTCTGATGGTATATGGGCCTTCCCAGTTAGCCTGTAATTTGTCATGTTTCCTGGGTATGAACGCCATAACCATACCTCCCACATCATACACACGTTCCCTGGCTGTTCTGTCATACCAGTAACTTTGCTTCTGCTGAGCTTGACTCAAATTCTTTTTCACTACTTCCAACATTGATGTTAATTTATTGCGGAATTCCAATACAAAATCTACTACAGATGTTTTGCACTCTCCCAGGGTTCCTTCCCATGAATTTTTTAACAGTTCCAAAGGTCCCCTCACTTTTCTAGTGAACATCAGTTCAAAGAGTGAGAAGCCTGTTGACTCCTGAGGGACTTCTCTGTATGCAAATAAGAAGCATCCCAAACGTTCATCCCAGTCTTGTGGGTGATCTTGAACATAGTTTCTTATCATGCCCTTCAAAACTCCATTGAATCTCTCAGTTAGCCCATTAGTGGCGGGATGGTAAGTAGTGGTCTTTAGATGTTTTAGACCACAACATTTCCACATACATTGCATCACTTCTCCCATGAATACACTGCCTTGATCCGTCAGCACTTCATGAGGGAAACCCAGCCTCATAAAGATTTTTAATAAAGCCTCTGCCACCACAGGGGCTTCTACAGATCTTAGTGCTTCTGTGTCTGGGTACCTGGTGGCAAAATCCACCACCACAACTAGATATTTCTTGCCATGCCTTGTGGGTTTGGAAAAAGGGCCCACCAAATCTATTCCCACTCTATAAAAGGGTTGTCCAATTATAGGAAGGGTCTTTAAGGGTGCCTTAGTCTTTACTCCACTTTTTCCCACCTTTTGGCATATACCACAAGACAATGTTGTTTTACATCTTTGGAGATGTTTGACCAATAATAGTGTGCAGCCAATCTCCTCTTGGTCTTATTTATTCCCAGATGTCCTGCACATGGGACATTGTGGGCTACCTCTAGCAATCTGGTTCTGTATTTGCTAGGTACCATCAATTGCTTCACTGGTTCACATTCATCCTTTCTCTCAGCAGGCACCCACAGTCTATATAAAATCCCATTCTCACACACAACTTGATTCCTCAGTTTGTCAGTGAAAGGAATCTGTTGGGTCAGGGCTTGCTCCTTTATTTGATTCAAACTGGTATCCTTATTCAGTTCTTCTCTGAAATGCTCTGTCTCTTCCCCAGAGACCAGTTGATGCAGTTTGTCTCCTTCAGCAGGCCTGCCAAGGGTTGCTATGGGGACCTGAGGCTCGCAAACAGATTCAACCCTGTTTCCTTCAGCCCCCCTTAACATGGCTTCTGTTTCTCTGCCAAGTTGCTGTCTGGTCACCACATATATTTTCCCTTGTGCCCACATAACATCTCTTCCCAGTATCACTGGTTCTTGTTGTTGGGCATTAATGCCTACTTTATATCTGCCCTCTCGGCCTCTCCACGCCATTTTCACCAGGGCCACAGGCAAGCTTTCTGGTTGACCCCTCACTCCTTGGATATTCACCATTTCCTGAGGTAATATTTCTTCAGATTTTATTAAATCTGGCCTCAGTAACGTCTGAGTGGCACCAGTATCAAGCAATGCCCAATAATTTGCCCCTTGTACACTCACTTCCTCTCTCAGACTTGAATCAAGGTCTGTTACTTCTGTCCAGTTTATCTGGCAGAACTGAACCTTTTTCGTGGTTAGATCTTTTGGTTCTGTTTTTACTGCCCTTGCCTGAGCAGGATTACTAATGGGGTTGGCAACCTCACACTGAAAACATAGGTGCCCCGGTCTACCACATTTGTAGCATAATTTCTCCTCTGTTTTAGGGTACACAGATCCACTCTGGGGTGTCCTGTGCCCTTCAGATTTTACTGGAGGACTCACTCGCTGTGGCACCACATCCTTTCTGCCGCCACTGTATGGTCTGGGTTTAAAATCTCTTGATGTTTTCCCCACCCAGCCAGTTCTATTGGAGGCAAAGTGATCCGCCATCTCTGCGGCCTCCTGCACCGATGTAGGGGAACGGTCTTTGACCAGGAGCCTTATTTCTGGTGGTAACTGATGGTATAATTGATCCAGTATCATGAGGCTTTTCACCTCTTCCACTGACTGAGCTTTGGCACTACACATCCACTTTCCAAATATATCCATCAGCTTTGCTCCCAGTTCAACAAAAGACCTCCCTGCTTGGATCTGACAGTTTCGGAATAACTTACTAAAATAGTCAGGTCCCAGTCTGAATCTTTTGTAGACTGCCTCTTTAAACTCAGCATAGGTGACGGGCCTGTCTGAGGGGAAATATTGGTATACCTCTGCCAATTCCCCTTTGATCAGGTTTGATAAATACTGCATGTATTTATCTTCAGGTAGCCCCCACAACTGAGCTGCCTTTTCAAAGTTTGTGAGATAAATTTGAGGATCTTGACCAGGCTCATAGACAGCAAAGTCCTTTGGAGTAATTTTTATTTTTGCTCCATCTCTGTCTTTCCTTGTCTCCTCAGAGTGAAATTTCTCTCTATCCAATTTTAATCTTTCCCCTTGTATCTCAGCATCCACTCTCATTCTCTCAGTTTCCATCCTCAATCTCTCAGTTTCTAACTCTCGCTGTTTATCTTTTTCTTCCATTTCAAAGACCCTCTGCTTGTCTTTTTCCTCAGCCTGCCTCCTCAATGTCTCAGTTTCCAGCTCCCTCTGCTTGTCTTTTTCCTCAGCCTCCCATCTTAACTTCTCTCTCAAATACTCTATATAAGCGGGATTGCTTAAGTATCCTTCTGGGGTCTCTTCCCTGAAAGGTTGTTTTTGCTGGGCAGTTGCAAATCCTATAAGTGCTACCCTCAATTCATCTACCCCTTTACCCTCATGAGGTAAATTGAATGTTATGCACTTCTCCACCAGCTCCTCTCTTTTCATTTTTATATATTCAGCCATGGTGTTTGAGTTCACTCACTCTTTGCCACACACTCTTTGCCAGTCACTCTCACAAGTAATCTTGTTTTGTTATTTCTGTTTGCCACACCACTGTTAGGGATTCTCTAGTATTCGTACCACCGCTACAGCCAACACCTGTGACGTAGTCTCCTTTGTTCGTATCCCACCGCTACTGCCACCACGTGTGAGGCGTCCTTCCCTGGCTCTCCCTGTCAGGTTCCTACCTGCTCGTGGTTACTGCCTGTCACTAGGCACCACCAGGGACTCCACCAGTCCGGACTGTCCTTTTTATGGTTTCTCTCCCCGCTCTAGCACAGATCTCAACAGATCCCCCTGCTAGGCAGCACCACCAGTCACGTCCTATAACCAGTATTCCCAGAGACTCTGCCTGAGTCTCTCTATCAGGTTACCTCTGTGACTGCGTGCTTAAGCTGTCCCAATCCTTTTGTATCAATGCTGATAATTCTGGTTTGCTCTGAATACTTGTGGTGTTATATTTCCCTTCACCGCTGCCACCAATTGTTACAGTTTCCCTTCAGCCTTGGTCATTACCTTACCCTCCCTTCTGGTCTGTGAAACCCCAGCCAAGGATCAGGCCTTCGGTAAACCAAATATAGTTTTTATTAAATATAACAAAGATAACAAGATTTCTTTATAAAGGCACTTAAGCATATGGTTTCATCTATTCCTGAGGTACTGGTCTTAGTATTAATCCGAACTCCACCCTCTCCTCACATCCACCAACTCTCCACACAATCTCCTCTCAAAACCCACCAAAACAACCCTCTCAAGTCCACCAACGTCCACCCAGATTTACCTGACATCCTTCCATTTATACTCTCAGCCATTTTAAACATTCAGCCAATCATCCAGCATTCTACTGCCCATTCACTCCCCCTTCCTCTTTCATTCCACTTACCATGTATCTCCTATACAAACAGAACTTACGATATTTACACTAATACAGGATCATCACAGTCAGCGACATACTTCCCTGTATTAGGCAACTAACAAATAAAATAAATAGTCACCAATGAATTCAGTGGTTCTTACTCCTAAGTACTTACACTGGACAATTGTCAGTGTTATGTTTGTACTGATATATTCACGCTGAGCTCCGCCATGTGAAAGAGGATCCCAACTTGGCTAGGATCACTTTCCATGTTGAGGAATTCTACATGCATGCTTTGGTTTGCTCATAGTGTTCACCAGAAATAAACAAAACAAGCAAGGAAATAAGGTGATATTAAGGAGTGGATGATAACAGGAGCTCTTTGTAGTATTTATTTATTATTATTTCATTTATACCCGGCCCTTCCTCACAGCAGGAGCCCAGGGCGGCAAACAAAAGCGCTAAAAGCACATCAAAACATCATAAAAACAGACCTTAAAATACATTAAAACAAACAAGTATGCACAGCTAGTGCGTGACTGGAGAGAACTATTCACATAGCAGACCAACTGTGAACCACCAGTAGATATTAATGTATCATAGTTCATCTTATATGGTGTTCTAGTCTCATGCCTGTCTCATAGAGTTGAAGCAGGTGTGGGGAACATTTAGCCCTCCAGTTGTTACTGAACTATGATTCTCATCAGCCCCAGAAAGCCAGGAGTGGTGGGAGTTGTAGTTCAGCAACATCTGGAGGGCCAAAGGAAGTTAAAGTATGCTAACCCTAAGAAAGCTCATTGTGTCTAATGGGCTATGCACATTTTCTCCCTCTCATCCAGTTTCTCAGCTGGCCCAAGACATTTTGCTGTCTGAGGCAAAGGACAAGATGGCACTCCCTCCCCATTCCACATACAGAAGCCAACTTAACTGGCGATGGAATATTATCCTCCCCTGCATCTGAGACAGCAGACCAGGAGAGGCCATGTGGGTGTCTCAGGAGGAACAGCTGGGGGCTGCTGCTACTTCCCCACATCATCTGCCACATGAGGGAGTTGCCTCTCTCTGCCTAATGGTAGAGCCAGCTCTCAGCAAGTCCCTTACATTAGCCTTTGCTGACCTGGTGCACACCAGCGTTCTGGAAGACAACTCTTGTCAGTCCTAGCCAGAACATCTGGGGGGCACCAGGTTGGCAAAGGCTGCCTTGCATGACACCAAGGAATGGTGTGCATCTGGAACATCCTGCAATTCCTTTTTCCAAAGACATAGATTAGTGGAGTCAATGTTTACTTCTGTGACTGGGTAAACAAATCCATAGTATCCATATAGCCATTGTCTAAACACGCAGTCCACAACCCATCAACCTGCAAGCACAGAAGCCCACAATGATCCCTTTGCTTTGCAACAGCCCTGCATGCTGCGCACCCAGAGACAAATAGAGTTTGGTTTAACAGCAGTTGAATTGAGCTTTAAATCCTCATCTGAATCCCTCATGCACTGCTGTACTGTTAAAAACTAGCACGTTGCTCAGCACAATTAGGCATGATTGTCTCAGCGGCCCAGATTGACTGGCATTAATTAGCCATGTCATACTATTAGTCATTGCCCATAAATTTGCTCTTACCATTCAGACCATGCCTGAATTTACTGGCAGAGAAATGTGAAAAATGTATTGATCTATATTTTAATTTTTTCTTCAAGCCAAATTTCATATATCTTGTCAAGATAAATGTTTTCAATGACCTCCGCCCCCCCCCCCAAAAAAAACCCAGAAAACAACATTCTGGGTTGTTAGCAAACCTGTAATTATCAGGAAAACTCCTTTATGTTTAAAACGAGACAGACTGTCTATGGAGAGAAGTAGTATTTTGTGTTATTCAATTAACTATTTCTTTTCACCGATGGTAAGAAGCTTGATATGCCAGGAGTACCTGATTTATGTTGTTTCTTTTAACAATTATTTTTTAAGATCAGGGGTGGGAAGCCCTTTGCCTTCCAGATATTGCTGGACTATAACTCCCAGTGCATGGCCAGTGATCAGGGATTATCAGAGTTGAAGCCAGCAATGATCACAGGTTCCCCATCCCTATGTTAGACCATAGGGGCATTCATATGTTACTTTTAATGAGTGTACAATCTGTGTGCACAAATAGTTGACCTGTATACTCATATAGCTTTTCACACATAACGTTCCATGAGTGTAGATTGTGTACCCAACAACTGAGCTGTACAAACACTTGTACATATGTAGAGACAGCTTGTACCTCTGTTCAGTGTAATGTGTGAACAAGCCAATTCCAATTGAGAAGGCTTACCTAACCTGTAATCTCATTCTTATGCAGTGGTCAGGTAATGTATCTCCTCTTCTGGAGACTTTTGAGCTAGAAGAATAGGATTTCTATCTCTGTAAATGTCCAAAATTCAACAGGTATTCAACCCCCATCACTGCAATGGTAGGATTGAAAAAGCTACGCCTGTATAATATCTGTCTTCCACAGATCTCAAGATCAAATTACATGTTAACACTCAATATACAGTGCGCAGCAACATCTGTGTAAGTTGTTTTGCATTTGAAAGAAGACTAATCTTATATTTACATCCATGCGTAAATATATTCCACTAAACTGTGAACACATCATCGGTTATACTACTTGTATGATGTTAACACTTAATTTAAGGGTTATAATAAATTAATACATGTTGTGATGGTCTGGAGGAGGACCTTTTCAGCTGTGGCACTCAGTTTTTAAATCTGCTTCCCATTAAAAAAAAAAAAAAAGGCAAGCACTGACTTTTATGTGCTTTCAGTGCTTGCTAAAGACCCATCTGTTCTGTTTGCCCAAGCGTTTGCAGGTTGCTAATACTGAGACTGCATGGTATCTGCCTTGCCTACTATGGACTCTGGTGTATGTTATTGTATTTTAATATGTTAATTTTATTGGATTTATATTGTGTTGTGAACTGCCCTGATATTATTGATGATTTTAAAAAATGATTTTTTAAAAAACAAATGTAATAAAATAAATCAAAATGGAGAGAAATAAATATAAGAAATTAACAACTTATGGCAGAATACTTCTTGCTATTGCCAATTTTAAAATGTGGGGGGAGGACACACCCTGGTTAATACTATGGTTAATTCTATGGTTAATACAAATGGGAAAATCTACTTTGGAGACCAGGGTTGTAATCTACAAAGCACTGCTCTTGCATTTCCTCTGTCCATTTTGGCAGGGCTTGTATGGCACTCCAGTGTGGAAATGCTTGGTGGGCTGTGCCCCAGCCCTGCAGCTAAGGGCCCCTCTTATGTTACTTTCACGGTATGGGAACTGCTTGTTCTGTGCAGAGACATGGTCTTTTTCCTAAGCATCAGCCCACAGGTAGGGAATCTGTGGCACATCAGATGTAGCTGTGCTGCCAGTCCCATCATCCCTAACCAATAGCCTTCTTGGCTGGGGCTAATGGGAGCTGAAGTCCAACAACATCTGGAGGACCACACTTTCCCCACCCCTGCTCTAGTCTATGTGTGCTTGCATGCTCTTGTATGTGATTTTCCTCCTGTTTGCAGCTGGGAAGTGAAGAGATAAACCTCCCCTCCCCACAAGTTGTGGTCCCAATGACAGACACACATACAACCCAGCACCTGTAATTAAAGTAAAAAACACAGACATACTGCATGCTACATTTTTGTGCTATGTGCAGTTTGACCTACAAGGGACAGAGAACATTTCCCAGCTGGAATAAAATCATTTAAAAATAAGCTCTGGGGGTCCTGAGTCTCTCCACTCACGCATCACGTCCACCTTTCCCCTTTGTTTCACTGAAACAGTGGTTGCATCTGTTTGCTAAATGAATGACCATATAAGGCTAGCATCACTTAATGAGAGTCTCCTCCATGTATCAAAAGGAGGAAATCTCTAAAGTGTGAGTCATTCTGCCACTGTTCTCTAGTCTTGAATTGCAGTTGCTTGCAAGCTGTAAACTACTGAATTAATGAAGGAAGAAATTGGTTTAAGAGTTGGCACAGAGCTTTTGTGATTATTTCACTACAAAAATGGTACCAGCCAGGAAGGTCAATGGGATTTATATTAATATACAGGTTCTAGACTCAGGCTTGTCATAGGGTAAGGCACAATCAGTCGCTTGGGAAAATGCACAAGTTCTTCCTTGACTCTCTGCCCATTCATATATGCATGGCACCAAATGGAAAGCCAGGTAGGGTGTCTGTGCTTTTAATAGTTATGTAGAAGGGGAAATGCTGGCAAGTGCAGCTTGTCTTACTGAGGTAAAAAAACTTCCTGCTGAAATGTGTGAGATATTGATAAACCATGGTACAATTGAGGCTGGATTTGCATATGCAGCTGAGTGAGGTGTTAAAATGCTGAGGTGGAAGAACGGATTGTACTGTAGTAGTCTAACAATGCTGTCCTACATGAATTAAGTCAACATAGAAATGTTTCTCTGGAAGTAGAGTACGTGAAAAACAATAGGCTCTATAGGGATCCACCTGTAATGGAACCCTGGCATATCATATACAGTATGTCCTGGAACCCCTGGGCATTATAGACAACTCTGAAATATGTTTTAGGGTGTCTGTTAAGTTCATGTGAGACATGCAGCAGTCATGCAAGACTTGACTAAAACAAAAAGGACTTTTAGAGTACTTCCTGTCCAGCAGAATCCAAAGACCACCTGGGTGAATATGATCAGTCCATGGTCTGAAGATCTTTCCGGGAAGGGCCATAGCTCAGTAGAGCCTCTGCCTTGCATGCAGAAGGCCCCAGGTTCAATCCCCTGCATCTCCTGGGAGTGGGTAGGGCTGGGAGTGACTCCCTATCTGAAATTCTGGAGAGCCACTGCCAGTTGGTGTAGACAGTGCTGAGCTAGATGGACTAAGGGTCTGACTCAGTGTAAAACAGCTTCTTATGGTCCTATGTGGGTCACCACATTTTATTTATTTATTTATTATTTAATTTATATCCTGCCCTTCCTCCCAGCAGGAGCCCATGGTGGCAGACATGGGGCACATGCACTAATTCCTGATTTACAGAAAAACTATCATTTTATGATGTGTACAAACCATAATTTGTCCACAAACTAAGATCCCAAAATAGGATCAAACTATTGTTTGGGGTCCTAATTTGCTGACACGGTATGGTTTACACAAACCCTAGTTTGCAAGCTTTGGACAAAGTGGCAAATTATACTTTTCCAAAAAGTAGGAACAAATGCCTCTAGTCTCTTCCCCTCATGTGTGGATGAAAGGAGAAAGTAAGGAAGGAGATGCACAATTCTGCTGAGGCTGTTTGTGCTTATAAAGCAAGTGATGGTTTGCTGTCATGCCTGAATGCAGCCCAAATGGCAAACTTTAAAAATTAACAGCAGCTTGTGTTTTCAGTGGTAAGATCTACTTGAATGTGCAGTTCCCAGCAATGCTAAATATCTTATATAGTTGTGTCCAATGTCTTTCACCTCCAGTTTTCCATTTGGTACAATGATTGAAACAGAGGTTTAGCAAAGTAACTAAGCAAAACACCTTGTGTGTGTCTATAACATAACATAACATAATGATACAATGATATAATTACAACATTAGTATAATATAATGTAATTGTATAATTATAATTATGTATAATACAATAAAGAGCCAGTGTGTTGTAGTAGTTAGAGTGTTGGACTAAGATCAGGGTTCAAATCCCTCTTTAGCCATGAAGCTTTCTGGGTGGCCTTGGGCCAGTTACAGTCTCTCACCCTAACTAACAGGGTTCCTATGAGGATAAAATGGGGAGGGAAGAGAACCATGCATGCCACTTTGAGCTCATCAGAGGAAATGTGATATATAAATGTAATAATAAATAAATGTAAACCACCACCACTCCACTTCCCTGAGTGAAGAAAATACTAGGGACAGTGTTGCAAAGTTTAGTTTGTTTTCTATGAGAGAGCACTGAAGACTTTTGCTGTCTTTCTAATACCTATTTGTTTACAAATGTGCATGCAGAACATAGTGGAAACAAATAGATCCCAACAACAAAAGAATTCGGTGTGTTTTTCAGAATGGAATCCAACCACTTCCCATATTCTCAAAGCTTAGCCCTGATACAGTTAAACTCACTTGCTCACTTGCTCGCTTCCCCCCCTTCCCCAATTCTGTCTGTAATCCAATTGCAAAACTGTCTCTAGCTGTCTTTCTGGCATGGATCAGCTGATCACCATGGTCTAAGTGACTGGGAACAAGCTGCAGTAAGTCTTAGCCTTGTGCAGTCTCCTTTCCTTCTTCTCTTTGCACAAGAGGAAAGGAGAGAAAACGTCTGCTTCCACTTCAGAACAAACTACAGTTCTGTGTTATGCCTGAACTTAGGGAACTGTGGTTTGTTCTAACCAAAGTTAGTTGAAACTACTATCTGAAAACAGAGTCTTTGGACACAGAACTGTGGCATATTCTAAGGCTCACCACAGCTCATTCCTAATCAGCTAGCCCAGGAGTTGGGAATCTGCATCCCTCCAGTTGTTGTTGTGCTCCAGCTCACATCAGCCCCAACCAGCAGGGCCAGTGGTGAGAGAGGATGGGAGTTGTAGTGCATCTGGAGGGGCACATGTTCCCAATCACTGACGTAGACCATGACTTTGGATATCATCTGAACTAGACCACTGTCTTTCTCCTAGCTTCAAAGATATTCCATTCCAGACCATTAAAGACTACCAAGCTCCTTTTGTTTAGCTCCTGATTATCCATTAGTTGTTAGCAGGCAAAACTATAGTGACAGGCCATTTGAAATCATCAGGACGTAGCAATATTTTAAATAATTATTACTGTGGGAAAGGTTGTAGCTCAGTGGTAAAGCATTTGCTTTCTATGTAGAAGCTCCCTGGTTCAGCCCCTATCATCTCCAGGTAGGACTGGGAATGCCTTACATCTGAAACCCTGGAAAGCCTCTGCCAGTTAGTGTAGACAGTATTGAGCTAGATGGAACAATGATCTGATTTGATATGAGGCAACTTCCTATGTTCCTATGTATTAAATATTTGGCCTTGTTTTCCACAAAACCTAAATGTATAACATTTTTCTCATAAAGTAGAAGATGGTGTTGAGATCAGCTGTCTCTTTATTATGGAAGAATGTCAATAAAAGTGAAATCTTCTTATGTCAAAATCTCAATGTTAGGAAGAGAAAAAAAATCTTTGGTGCCTATTACATTAGTATAAACTGGATGGCTGCTACCTCATCCCTATAGACTACTGTCAAGAATGCGAGTGACCTTTTAGATTCCATTCTGACAAATACGCTTATTTTATCAAAGCAAGAATTTGCTTCTCCTAGTTACATTCATCCTTAGGGTCATTTCAGCATTGCAAATCCTACCAAAATGGAAGACATCCTTCTAATGTGCTAATTTATAGGATATAGCTGTCAAGCAAGTCACTACTTCATCCCAACTGGCTTCAGTTTAGTAAAACAATATGGCAGCTTGAGAATTGATGCCTTGGGGAGCTGTTTTCCATCTCCTGTGCCTTGCATGCTTTCCTTGTCATCCTGCTACGTGTTGCTTCTGGTCTCAATAGTTGTTCACGAACTCAAACAACCCAAATCCTATTGTTGGTGCTCAGGATGGGGCAATTGTTTTGCTTCCCTTTGGGATCTGAGCATTTGTTGTAGTTCACTTCCTAGGTAAAACTGATTATTAGATAAAAAAGAATCTTAATTGTGTGAGTTCTAAATTGTTGCATCCCCCCGCCCAAGTTTGTTGTGAGCCGTATAAACTTCCTTTACAAAAAAATGTTGCTAGGTGGAGGAGGCTTTGGCATTGAAAGACGTATTCATCTAAAGCTAGCTCCAGGCAAGCATTGCTGCTTGGACATTAAGCATTCCAAGAAAGAGAAAATACCTGTTTCTTCCTAAATACAGTAGGACCCTGCTTTTCGGCGTTCTGCTAATACGGCGGCTAAAGTTAGAGTAAGGCCCCACTCATACAGTGCTTGTTCAGCTTTTACGGCATTTTTCAGGCATTGGGTGCCATTTTATTGAAGGAGTTCCACTTTTCGGTGGGTTTCGTTTTTCAGCGGGCATCTGGAATGTAACCCACCGTATGAGTGAGGCCCTACTGTATGTTTAATCTAACAACTTTTGTACTTCCCTGTTCCTGCTTTAATGTTATATACTGTACACAGGAAGCTGCTTTTTCATGTTATATACACAGGCAGCTGCCTTGCACTGAGTCAGACCAAGGGTCCATCTAGCTCATTGTGTACACTGACTGGCAGCGGCTCTCCAGGGTTGCAGACAGGAGTCATTCCCAGCCCTTCCTAGTGATGCCAGATATTGAACCCGGAGCCTCCTGCATACGAGGCAGATGCTCTACTACCAAGCTACTGTTCCCCCCCCGATATCTAGGGATGATAATGTTTGGAGCAATGTTGAATGCTGTCTACGGTTAAGTGAACCCTTTCCTCTGATCAAAATATTCTCTCAAATATCTGGAAGTTGAACCAGCATGGCTACAGAGAACTAACATTTGGAAGAGAATGTCTAACTCATGCATTTTTGATACTCATAATAGGGTCTGAAATCTTGTTTTCATGTAATAGGATGTGCATAAGCACTGTCTGTGATATTTATGTATTACATATATTTGTCAATTGCTCCAGAACATGGTTCTCTGGAGATGTACAATAAAAAGTTTAAAAGAAATAATAAAAAGTACAAGAGCATGATAGAACAATACCATAATCAAATTCAAAACAACACAGAGGAGGGAAAATCATTGAAAGCCTTTTCTTAATCTTGTACAGCATCCTTCTAGAATGGTATTTATTGTGGGATGGGTGCTGCAGATTGGTCTGACACCCCCTTGCATTTGCCGCCGGGGGGAGGCAGATGTTCTTTTATGATGAAGTCAGATAAGCAGTAAGGTTTGACACCTGCTGTGCTAATCTATGTGGCTTTTATTAAGATCAACATTACAAGACCTTTCATAGCAGATAATACTTTACCAACCCCAGCTATTCGGGGGAGGCCCCCCTCCTTGGATGGGGGGGGCTTCATGTGAGCCAGTCCAGATACCCTCCCTAGGCTTTCATGGAGCCTATACCATTGATGTGTGTTGGTTAATGTCTCCTGTCTCTGTGTCTCCAGATCTGTGTATCTCTGTCTCTGTGGGAGGTGCCTTTATAGCCAGAGAGGTGACTGCCACCTCTAATAATGACCCACAGGTGGCATTACCACATCACATGATATTCTCCAGTTGTTTATTAGATGAGTCATGACCTGACCTGTCGTAGTCACAGCATGACCATGTGCTGTTTATCATCTCCTATCTACTTCAAAGAATACATGACTCATCACCTTTAGCCTTGTGGCAAGTAACCTAATAGAGAAAGGATGTGTGACCTCTGATGAGAGAGTTCACAACTCATAAACTAATTAACACAGAGTTCTACAGCTGTGTACTTTCAGACCCCCCAAAAGGGGCTACATATGCGGCATTGAATGGGACAATTGCTGGATTTATACATTAACTAGATAACATAATTCCTTTGACAAAACACTGATGTATTCAGTTTTTATAGGATCCACATGACGGCGTTGGCATCAAAGTGCCAGCCAGCCCATATTTTTAATCCAGATTTACCTTCCAGGGAAAATCCAATAAATTAATTTTTTTGACAACTAACCATTTTCAATAACTCAATGACTTGTTTACAGTATTAGACCCCCTCCTGGATGCATCCAGAGAGCCATAGGGCTGATTCACACATTACTGTTTTCTGAAATGATGGGAAAAACAGAAGGGAGTAGAAAAAGAGGAAGACCAAAAAACAGATGGATTGATTCCATAAAGGAAGCCACAGACCTGAATTTACAAGATCTGAACTGGGTGGTTTATAACAGATGCTATTGGAGGTCACTGATTCATAGGGTCACCATAAGGTGATATCGACGTGAAGGCATATAACAACAACAAAGTCATCATCCTGTCAATAAAAATATTTGATAATTGTAAGTTAAGTTGCTTTTAACATTTGATTTTATCAGTGTTTCTTAATGAACATTTTATGTTCTATGTAAAACACTTAGAAGCTCTGAATGATTAAGTGGCATATACATCGACAAATAAATAAAAAGAAATTACATGATGAATTTTCTTGAATGGACCCTCATGTACAGTCAGCTGGTATTTACTGTGTCAAAGCAAATCCACTAGTTCACCACATAAAACTGTCATTATGGTGACTTTACCATATTAAAAAGGGATGTTCCATTTATGAAAGGAATATAGGACAGTAGACCTGAGATTTTCCATAATTTCTTCTCACAGAATGACTTGTCCAAAGCCACACACTGAGCATCATAGGCAAGTGGGGGTGTGAATTTGGGTTTCCAACATTTCGGGATTTTGGGGTGGAAACTGAATGCAGCCCTTCAGGTCCTTCAGCCTGCACGACTCTCCCCATGTCAAATCCCTCTCCCAGGTCACGTCCCTCACCACCCTGCCCTTTGCCCTCCTCAAGTGCTTTGGCCTCACTGGAATGTAACCCTGAACTGGCGATAATGCCTGGATGGAGAATAGAGAGATTTTCTTTATTTATTCCTGAGTTTTTATACCCTGCTCATCCTCCAGATCAGAGCACAGGGCAGCTTATAACATACATACAGTATAAACATTAATATAAAATATAACATAAACCAAACTTTCTTTCAAAATATTGGTATTTTCTTTCATTTATTGATATTTCCTTCCAAAATATCAATATTTTTAAATATCAATATTTTTTTTTAAATCAATAATGTCAATATTTTTGGAGAGGGGGAAATCGGACCAGTAAAGCAGCCGATATCAGACAAAGAATGAACTCAAATTGATACTGCCTGTTAGGTTGACAGAATGCTTTTGAAGTGGCACCAGCTAACAGATCCCATCCCTAGTATGCATATAATGTTATACATATAATAATCCATATAATATGTGGGAACTATTTATGTTTTTAGGAGAACCAGGAGAAAAAAAACCCTTGCTTCTCATCAAGATTGAGATGGAAATTAGAAAAAACAACACCATGCAACATATAAGGTCAGCATCAAGATTTTCAGAAAATTCCATCTCTACTTTCAGCATAAATTTGACGGGTGCAAAAAACAAAACATGTTTGGAAACTCCATCAACTTTGCAAGGCAGGCAGTTGAAAGCTGGGCTGTAGGGTAAAGTTCAGCACCACCATAAATCTCATCTCAGTGTTCAAGGCCATTGACAGTGGGGTAGAAAGGCTCCACTTCTACTGGGCCCAGGGCCAACTGGGGGCCCAGACCCTTTGTTTTCAATTTTTAAAAAGTAAGTTTCTAAATGCTCTGGATTAAAAGATACACACCAAAATGTGACACACACACCCCACGATGTCTGTGAAATGAAACAGCTGTTTCAACCCCTGCCCTCAGGTTTTTAGCCAATGAGTGAAGTCAGAACTGTGATTGATGAGGAATTTGCTGAACACCAGGCAATAGCTAGAAATCCTTGCAAGCTGCCTTTTCTGCTTGTCTCTGCATATTGGTTAATGGTGTGTGCGTGCACAGCACATGAGTTAAGTAAGCTTATAGGTTTCAGCAGCAGCATGTGTGCCTGTCTACCCACTTTTCTCTCTGTGTGAACATCCAGCATGAGGTCCAGAAGAAGCACACACAGTACAGCAGGAACTTGGTAGACATGCACAGTAAACAATGTTAGTGATGATGATACTATCAAATAATTTTGAACAGAAATAAAAAATGTACATGCAGCTTATGATGTCTTTACAATGTGTTATAGTTTTCTAAACTATATTTCTTATATTTATATTTCTTAAAGTCCTTATATTTCTAAATACAGGACTTACTTCTGAGTAGGCATGGTTAGAATTGTCCTGTAAGTCAGTGTGACTTTTCACTAGACATAGCATAGGGCTGTGTTGTTAATCTTTCTCTCCCTCCCTCTCTCCAATCCTATTTTTAAACAATTAGGCAGGGCTTACTTAGGTGTTACTGCTGATATTTGGCAGGAAACTAATACTTATTTTACTAAAAAAGTATGTCCAACTGAGTTTGGCAATAAATTATTATATGGAGTGTACATATTTTACATCTCCAGTGTGTGTGTATGGAGCCTTTCCCAGGGCCAGCACCAGAGGGTGGCCAGGTTGGGCCCTGGCTGAGGGCCCCTGAAGGGCCCCTGCTTAGGTTGGGAGGGTGGCGCTCCTGTTCCATGATCAGCGGCAGCGGCGGGTCTTGCAACGCGACTTTGCCGTAGACGGCAGTGAGAATGCTCCCAGGCACCACTCACTACAGAAAGTGTGGCTTAAATAAGCCTGCATGCACACCCCACATACCTCTCCCATCAGAGTGAATGCTGTGTGCACTGTGCACATGTCTGCCATCACCTAAGATGGTGGTGAGGGCTTTTCTAAGGGGATGATTCTCTCGCCTCTATCTTGGTTGATGGCAGGCATGTGTATTATGCACACACATCATTCATATGACACAAGAGGTAGGTGGGGGCATGCAGGTGGGCTTATTAGCCCCTCACTGCCTGTATTGGATAGGTTGGGCTATGACACCATGGGACCAGAGCAGGCTGGTGCCCAAAGGCCCAGTCATGCCTGGTGCCAGCCCTGGTCTTTCCAACAACCCTGTGTAGTAGCTTAGTCTGAGAATTGGTTCAGTCAAGCTGTCCATGCTTATATTTTGTGCGTGTGTGTGCTGGCAAACCTTTGGGGTGGTGGTGGTGGTATTTTGTTGTAAAATATCAGGACTGTGGCATGTTGCCATTAAAGCAAAAGGTAGCTGCCTTTGTGCGTGCCCCCCCATGGCATGGTTTGTGAGTGTGACATGATATATTTGCACCTCGCTTTTCGTCCTGGGTCCTTCTTGCCCTTTTATCTTTGCAACAACCCTGTGAGGTAAGTTGGGCTAAAAGATGGTTCTGTTACCAATGTTGTGAAGCTATACATACTGTGAGTATTTTTGTCTGTTGTTAACAGGGATTCAAAATAACTGTTCATATTGGTAATATATGTATCTAAGTAGCCGTTCTTGCCAAAAGATTGCTGGAAGTAGGGTGGGGGTGAATATAGTAGGCCAAATCTACATACAGTGTACTGGCCCAGGAAATCCTGTTAGTACCCCCGTCAGTGGTCACTAGCTAGCAGCCACTATACCCCCCCATCTGCCAATGATGCAGATTCACTCTGATGGAGGTTTCATCTTTTTTTTAAAAAAAAAGGAACACCATGCCATTCTTCTTCCAAATAGCCAAAATGCCCCCACCCATTTTAAGCCAAAAAATTGCCTCTTACTTGTCCCAGTGCTATTTTGTGTAAATGAGAACAACTGCTCTCAGTTTGCCTCCTTCTATCCCCCATCCCAATACAGGAAAAAACCCCTTAGAATACAAATCTCTAAGAGAAAAGAGAAAGTCCTGGAGGAAAAAAGAAGTATGGGAGGAGGGAGAGCACAGAGTTAAGATGAGTCAATACTGGCTGGCTTGATCTAATTGTGACATTATGATACTTGCTGTTTTACTTTAAGTGCTTTCCTAATAATTCCTGACTCTGCATTTGCTTTTCACTGCTGCTGTACACTAAGGCTGCAATCCAGTATGTGTCTTCTCAGAAGCAAGCTCCACTGGGTTCAATGGGACTGCCTCTCAGGTAAGTGTATCTTGGATTGCAGCCTCAGCTGATGTTTACAGCGAGTTTCTGCCAGGTCCTAAAATCTCAGAAAGTCAGACAGCCAGAACATTTTGACTTTTTATTGCAGGATGCATCATTTAGCACTTACTATCTTACACTAAGTCTCATCTGCCATTTTCTTGCTCTTTCACCTAGTTTGGGAAGAGGCTTCCAACAAAGGGTTTAAAATATTGGGGATTCATCGGACAGCCCTAAGATTGGTATTTACTTAGTTACAAATGGGTTCTCACAGTGGTGGAACAGGTAATGTCCGCATTTAAGTGGGCACTAAATCATTCCAGAATTTTGGCCTTAATCCTACTCCCTCTAAAGGGGAACTGGTGTGAGAAACCTGTGGCAGTCCAGATGTTGTCGGATTCCAGCTTCCATCAGCCCCAGCAAGCATAGCCAATGATCAGGGATGAGAGCTGTCGTTCAGCAACATCTGGAGGATCACAGGGTACCCATCCCCAAAGTAGAAGGTTAACTAGTGATTTCTGGGGGAGTCGTGCTTATTTATTTCATTTCATTTATGAATGGCTTCCCATGGAACATTTTGAAGTGATTAACAATAAAAAAATGACAAAAATAAAAACATATATAAATACAGTTTCTGGCCCAATGCAGATAAAGACTGAGATAAAAATCTCCACTTAAAAGGCTTGTTCTCTGTCTTTTCAGGATTCAGCTTCATTTGGCCCACATTCAGCCCATCACTATCTCCAAGCACCTGTTTAGTACCTCAGCTGCCTGTCCTGATTCAGATGGAACTGAGAGAGAGAGCTGGTGTCACCTACATATTATTATTATTATTATTATTATTATTTATTAAATTTATATACCGCCCGACTAGCGATAGCTCTCTGGGCGGTGAACATAAAATAGTATAAAAATACAATGAATAACAAAATAATATTAAAATACAATCAACAATACAATAAACATTATTAAAATTAGATCAATGTAACTTAAAATGCTTCAGAGAATAGGAAGGTTTTGACCTGGCGCCGGAAGGAGAGCAGAGTCGGCGCCAGGCGTACTTCCTCAGGGAGACTGTTCCATAGTTCGGGGGCCACCACTGAGAAGGCCCTAGATCTTGTCATCACCCTCCGGGCCTCCCTGTGAGTTGGAACCCGGAGGAGGGCCTTCGTAGCAGAACGTAGTGCACGGGCCGGTTCATATCGGAAGAGGCGTTCCGCAAGGTATCGTGGTCCCGCACCGTATAAGGCTTTATAGGTTAATACCAACACTTTGAATCTAGCCCGGAAACATATTGGCAACCAGTGCAAGCTGGCCAGAACAGGTGTTATATGCTCGGACCGCTTGGTCCTTGTCAGCAATCTGGCCGCCGCATTTTGCACTAGTTGTAGCTTCCGAACTGTCTTCAAAGGTAGCCCTACGTAAAGCGCATTACAGTAATCCAAACGTGAGGTTACCAGAGCATGTACCACTGATGTTAGGTCCTCTTTACTCAAATAGGGACGTAGCTGGGCTACCAACCGAAGTTGGTAAAACGCATTCCTAACCACCGAGGCTACTTGAGCCTCAAGTGAGAGGGAAGAGTCTAAAAAGACTCCCAGACTACGAATCCGGTCCTTTAGGGGGAGTGTAACCCCGTCCAGGACAGGGTATATATCCACCATCCGATCAGAGAACCCGTCCACCAACAGCATCTCAGTCTTGTCTGGATTGAGCTTCAGTTTGTTAACTCTCATCCAGTCCATTGTCGAGGCCAGGCAACGGTTCAGCAAATCGACAGCCTCACCTGAAGAAGATGAAAAGGAGAAGTAGAGCTGCGTGTCATCAGCATACTGATGACAACGCACTCCAAAACTCCTGATGACCTCTCCCAACGGCTTCATGTAGATATTAAAAAGCAGGGGGGACAAAACTGACCCCTGCGGGACCCCATATTGGAGAGCCCGCGGTGTCGAGCAATGTTCCCCAAGCACTACCTTCTGGAGACGACCCGCCAAGTAGGAGCGGAACCACTGCCAAGCAGTACCTCCAACTCCCAACTCCGCGAGCCTCTCCAGAAGGATACCATGGTCGATGGTATCAAAAGCCGCTGAGAGATCAAGGAGAATCAACAGAGTTACACTCCCTCTGTCTCTTTCCCGACATAGGTCATCGTACAGGGCGACCAAGGCTGTCTCAGTGCCAAAACCGGGCCTAAAACCCGATTGAAATGGATCTAGATAATCAGTTTCATCCAATAGCGCCTGGAGCTGGCCAGCAACCACCCGTTCCAAGACCTTGCCCAGGAATGGAACATTCGCCACTGGCCTGTAGCTGTTAAAATTGTCTGGGTCCAAGGAAGGCTTTTTCAGGAGTGGTCTCACCACTGCCTCTTTCAGACAGCCCGGGACCACTCCCTCTCGTAAAGAGGCATTTATCACTTCCTTGGCCCAGCTACCTGTTCCATTCCTGCTAGTTTTTATCAGCCAGGAGGGGCAAGGATCCAGTACCGAAGTGGTTGCACGTACCTGTCCAAGCACCTTGTCCACGTCCTCGAGTTGAACCAACTGAAGCTCATCCAACAAAACAGGACAAGACTGTGCTCCGGACACCTCACTAGGATCTACTGCTATAACTTGAGAGTCTAGGTCCCGGCGGATACATGAGATCTTATTCTGGAAGTGATCGGCAAACTGATTACAGCGGGCCTCCGATGATTCCACCCTGTCCGGAGGATTTGAATGGAGAAGCCCCCGGACAACTCGAAAGAGCTCCGCTGGGCGGCAAAGAGATGATTTAATAGTGGCAGCAAAATGATGTTTTTTAGCTGCCTTCACTGCTCCTACATAGAGCTTAGTCGAAGCACTAACCAGCGCATAATTGTATCCGTCGGGAGTTCGTCTCCATTTCCGCTCAAGCCTCCTCCTATCTTGCTTCATCGCTCTCAGCTCCGGAGTATACCATGGAGCTGTATGAGCTCTACACAGGAGAGGGCGTGCAGGAGCGATCGTGTTTACAGCCCGGGTCATCTCCGTATTCCACAGAGCGACCAGGGCTTCAGCAGGAGCGCCAGTCCTATCAGCCGGAAAATCCCCCAGAGCCCTTTGAAAACCTTCAGGATCCATTAGTCTCCGGGGGCGGACCATTTTAATAAGTCCCCCACCCTTGCAGAGGGAAGAGGTTACTGAAAGTCTAAACTTCAGCAAGCAGTGGTCTGTCCATGACAAAGGGAGTGTTGTAAAACTCCCCACATCCAGATCACTTTCCCCATGCTCAGTAGCAAAAACAAGGTCTAGAGTGTGCCCCGATACATGTGTTGGACCACTAACATATTGAGACAGCCCCATGGCTGTCATGGAAGCCATGAAGTCCTGAGCCGCGCCAGACAAAGTGGTCTCGGCATGAATGTTGAAATCCCCCAGTACTATTAGTCTGGGGGACCTCAACAATATATCCGAGACCACTTCCGCCAGCTCAGTTAGGGAAGCCATTGGGCAGCAAGGTGGGCGGTACACCAAAAGGATTCCCAGCCTGTCCCTCTGGCCCAACACAAGGTGTAAACACTCCAGGCCAGTAACTGAATGAACATGGTGCTTGGTGAGTGAGATGGAACTCTTATAGACGACAGCAACCCCACCTCCCCGACCCTCAGATCTACCATGATGCTGGACCAGGTACCCCGGTGGGCAGAGCTGAGAGAGACCAACTCCTCCCTGCTCACCCACCCAGGTCTCGGTTATACATGCCAGATCGGCTGCCTCATCCACAATCAAATCGTGGACGAGGGAGGTTTTATTATATACCGATCTGGCATTTAATAACAGCAACTGGAGATCTGAGAGTTGGCTGATAGGACTACCAACGACCTTGCGGGTGTGGGAAGGACCGGAACAAGGCACAGCCACAACATGTCTGGACCGCGTTCCCCTTACCTGGCACGTCCTTCTCACAGCGCCATACCTTCCTTTGCCCGTCACTACGGCAATTGGGGCCCCCTCAAGTCTCCCCGCCTGATGGATAAAACTCTCTCTGAAGCACATAATACAACTAAAATATACAACAATTAAACGTATAAAAACAGCTATATATACAGCCATATATACAGCATATAAACAAACATACATTCATATAATCAGGCACCCATTCATCTCAAATTGCATCAACACACCAACAAAAAGTAAAAAAAAAGAAAAAGAAAGGAGCAGCACAGCAGCAGCAGCCTCTCCTTCCCTTGGGGCGATGCTTTCTTTCTCCTGCCGGGCCTGGGTCTCCCAGGCCACCTCAGCCAGCCGGCTTATGTATCCCTCCAAAGAGGGACAGGTGGTAAGAATCAGTCCTGGCTGGCTGGGTACCTGGGGCCTGGTCCTGCCAGGCAGAAGTCCCTCTGGGAAGGGTGGTGGAGGTGGTGGTCCCGCAGCAGCAGCAGCAGCAGCAGCAGCAGCAGCAGCAGCAGCAGCAGCAGCCTCTCTTTCCCTTGGGGCGATGCTTTCTTTCTCCTGCAGGGCCTGGGTCTCCCAGGCCACCTCAGCCAGCCGGCTTATGTATCCCTCCAAAGAGGGACAGGTGGTAAGAATCAGTCCTGGCTGGCTGGGTACCTGGGGCCTGGTCCTGCCAGGCAGAAGTCCCTCTGGGAAGGGTGGTGGAGGTGGTGGTCCCGCAGCAGCAGCAGCACAGCAGCAGCAGCCTCTCCTTCCCTTGGGGCGATGCTTTCTTTCTCCTGCAGGGCCTGGTGTCATATTGATGACACCTCACTCCAAATCTCCTGATGACACCTCCCAGTGGTTTCATATAGATGTTAAATAGCATGAAGGACAGGATGGAACTCTGAAAAACAGCACAGGAAGCCTCCCATAGAGTAAGTCCTGGGAGTCAGTCCTGTTGAACTTAATGGGACTTGTTTCTGGTAGATATGTACAGGATGGCATTAGAGGTTTGGTAACAGAAGGTTCCTTTGCATGGCCATAACCATTTTTTTACTGCTTAATGGGGATGATACAATTAGGAGAGGTAATTTTCTGACTGAAAATTGCTCTTGGGGACATCTAGCAGAAACAGAAAGCACCTGCATAGCATTTTTTATTGTTTGTTTCCTGAGAGTGAGTCTTACCATTTGCGAGTATAAGGCAAATACTGTACTGTTCTCATAGGAAATCGATAGCATTGCCACACTTCAC
This sequence comes from Rhineura floridana, assembly GCF_030035675.1. Taxonomy (NCBI): domain Eukaryota; kingdom Metazoa; phylum Chordata; class Lepidosauria; order Squamata; family Rhineuridae; genus Rhineura; species Rhineura floridana. Next base: position 130,895,764 of record NC_084484.1, on the reverse strand, counting down.
TTCGAACCAGTTTTATAGAGCTGTAAAGGTCAAATCTAGCCATTTGGTATGCATACAGGGTTGCTGCCTTCTTTATTATCTGTAGCTAAACATGCACTTAAAAAAACCAAAAACATAGTAACAAACGATTGATAAATATCTGTCTCTCATACTTAGCTCATCACTGCTAGGTACATTTCTGAGCATGAGTGTACAATAAGAAGCATGCAGAATACTATCTAAAATTTAGTTTTGGTGAGGAGCACTTTTTTCTCAAAGGAGTCCAACATTCTAACTACTATACCACACTGCCTCCCATAATAGACATGGAAACAGAATGCATTGGATCCACAGTTTTGTGAGTGAAATTCCAATCACAGAATATCTCACTTTTGAATTCTGGCTCCCCCTTCTCCCAGCACGCCTCTGAAGGATTTTCTTTGGGGGGGAGGGTCTATTCTGTGGAACATCATGGGAGGTACTATGCAAGATAGCCGGGGAAATAATTAAAATTTGTCTCCTCATACTCACACACTTCTTTTTGCAGAAGTCTCTTCTGGATTGGAGCCCCTTCCATGAACAGAAGCATTCCATGTATTCTAAGATGTAGAATACTGCACACAATCATACATGGGTACTTTAAACATGTGTGCAGCAGTCCACCAAATCCACACTCCAAATCTGTGAGGAGTTTAATCCACGTGCTGACTTTTAAACCCATTATGCAGTCATTCACACAAACACCTATACATGTATAAATTTTCTAGATATTCTAAATGATTATTCCCTAGACCAGTTGGTCATGGAACCGACCAGAGGGATGGCAACCCTGGACTTAATCCTCAGTGGGGACCGGGACCTGGTGCGAGATGTAAGTGTTGTTGAACCGATTGGGAGCAGTGACCACAGTGCTATTAAATTAAACATACATGTAACTGGCCAATTGCCAAGAAAATCCAACACGGTCACATTTGACTTCAAAAGAGGAAACTTCACAAAAATGAGGGGATTGGTAAAAAGAAAGCTGAAAAACAAAGTCCACAGGGTCACATCACTCGAAAATGCTTGGAAGTTGTTTAAAAACACTATACTAGAAGCTCAACTGGAGTGCATACCGCAGATCAGAAAAGGTACCGCCAGGGCCAAGAAGATGCCAGCATAGTTAACGAGCAAAGTCAAGGAAGCTCTTAGAGGCAAAAAGTCTTCCTTCAGAAAATGGAAGTCTTGTCCGAATGAAGAAAATAAAAAAGAACACAAACTCTGGCAAAAGAAATGCAAGAAGACAATAAGGGACGCTAAAAAAGAATTTGAGGAGCACATTGCTAAGAACATAAAAACCAACAACAAAAAATTCTATAAATACATTCAAAGCAGGAGACCATCTAGGGAGACAATTGGACCCTTGGATGATAAGGGAGTCAAAGGTGTACTAAAGAACGATAAGAAGATTGCAGAGAAGCTAAATGAATTATTTGCATCTGTCTTCACAGTGGAAGATATAGGGCAGATCCCTGAACCTGAACTAACATTTGCAGGAAGGGATTCTGAGGAACTGAGACAAATAGTGGTAACGAGAGAGGAAGTTCTAAGCTTAATGGACAATATAAAAACTGACAAATCACCGGGCCCGGATGTCATCCACCCGAGAGTTCTCAAAGTACTCAAAGGTGAAATTGCTGATCTGCTAACTAAAATATGTAACTTGTCCCTTGGGTCCTCCTCCGTGCCTGAGGACTGGAAAGTGGCAAATGTAACGCCAGTCTTCAAAAAGGGATCCAGAGGGGATCCCGGAAATTACAGGCCAGTTAGCTTAACTTCTGTCCCTGGAAAACTGGTAGAAAGTATGATTAAAGCTAGATTAACTAAGCACATAGAAGAACAAGCCTTGCTGAAACAGAGCCAGCATGGCTTCTGCAAGGGAAAGTCCTGTCTTAGTAACCTATTAGAATTCTTTGAGAGTGTCAACAAGCATATAGATAGAGGTGATCCAGTGGACATAGTGTACTTAGACGTTCAAAAAGCGTTTGACAAGGTACCTCACCAAAGGCTTCTGAGGAAGCTTAGCAGTCATGGAATAAGAGGAGAGGTCCTCTTGTGGATAAGGAATTGGTTAAGAAGCAGAAAGCAGAGAGTAGGAATAAACGGACAGTTCTCCCAATGGAGGGCTGTAGAAAGTGGAGTCCCTCAAGGATCGGTATTGGGACCTGTACTTTTCAACTTGTTCATTAATGACCTAGAATTAGGAGTGAGCAGTGAAGTGGCCAAGTTTGCTGACGACACTAAATTGTTCAGGGTTGTTAAAACAAAAAGGGATTGTGAAGAGCTCCAAAAAGACCTCTCCAAACTGAGTGAATGGGTGGAAAAATGGCAAATGCAATTCAATATAAACAAGTGTAAAATTATGCATATTGGAGCAAAAAATCTGAATTTCACATATACGCTCATGGGGTCTGAACTGGCGGTGACCGACCAGGAGAGAGACCTCGGGGTTGTAGTGGACAGCACGATGAAAATGTCGACCCAGTGTGCGGCAGCTGTGAAAAAGGCCAATTCCATGCTAGGGATAATTAGGAAAGGTATTGAAAATAAAACAGCCGATATCATAATGCCGTTGTATAAATCTATGGTGCGGCCGCATTTGGAATACTGTGTACAGTTCTGGTCGCCTCATCTCAAAAAGGATATTATAGAGTTGGAAAAGGTTCAGAAGAGGGCAACCAGAATGATCAAGGGGATGGAGCGACTCCCTTACGAGGAAAGGTTGCAGCATTTGGGGCTTTTTAGTTTAGAGAAAAGGCGGGTCAGAGGAGACATGATAGAAGTGTATAAAATTATGCATGGCATTGAGAGAGTGGATAGAGAAAAGTTCTTCTCCCTCTCTCATAATACTAGAACTCGTGGACATTCAAAGAAGCTGAATGTTGGAAGATTCAGGACAGACAAAAGGAAGTACTTCTTTACTCAGCGCATAGTTAAACTATGGAATTTGCTCCCACAAGATGCAGTAATGGCCACCAGCTTGGACGGCTTTAAAAGAAGATTAGACAAATTCATGGAGGACAGGGCTATCAATGGCTACTAGCCGTGATGGCTGTGCTCTGCCACCCTAGTCAGAGGCAGCATGCTTCTGAAAACCAGTTGCTGGAAGCCTCAGGAGGGGAGAGTGTTCTTGCACTCGGGTCCTGCTTGTGGGCTTCCCCCAGGCACCTGGTTGGCCACTGTGAGAACAGGATGCTGGACTAGATGGGCCACTGGCCAGATCCAGCAGGCTCTTCTTATGTTCTTATGTGTACACGCTCCTTGTACATGCATACAGCATCATGTGTGAACAACCGTCTAAGGTTCATGGAATAGCACCTTTGGATCTAGCCTAATAGAAAGTGGTAGTGGTGGTGAGTGTTTGTGTATGTACTAGGGAGAGAAAGTTCCAAGATTTCCCAGAAGCACTCATGGTTCATAATAACAGATCTTCATGAAAGCTGTTGCTGATGTTGAGGGGGCCCTGTTAGAATGAATGGGACAGTTTGGATGACATATGATGTACGGCTATGTCTTTTGAGAATACTTTGCTTAGTTCCATGCTATCTCTATATAGCATGCTTTGTATGCAGGCATTAAATATGTAGGGGCTAGTTTATGCATCACTCAGTCTTCTGTGACTTTACTTTTTTTACTTGTTTTTTGCAATCTGACCCTCTGGTCTGTTAAGGAAAAGAAAAAGCAGACAGGATCAAGCAGAGGCAACTTCATACTGATGCAAAACATGGTGAGTGTTTAGCGCAGCAACCCTGTTGTTCCAGTACCGCTGTACCATACTAAAGCTTGCAAATATCAGGACTATCTAAATTAACTACAGCACAATCTTATTTTATTTATTTATTTATTATTTGATTTATATGCCGCCCTTCCTCCCAGTAGGGACTTACCTTAAGATAAGTACAATCTTATATGTGTGAATAGGACCAGGATATTTAGTTATAGTTGTGTATAGGGTTTGGGACTAATAGAAGCTTGCTGTTTGGAACTGAGGTTTTTTTAAAATTTCATGAAGATTTGACAAGCCTACTATATGGTCAACTGAAAACTTGTGTCACTCTCCAAGTGGCTTGTGTACTGCACTGCAACATATGTTATTATGAAACAACAGGTTGACTCAAGGAAGCAGACACAAAATTGGATTTTGCTGATTTACAGAAGAGGTACGTTTCTATTTCTGTTTCCCATGTTTTCAAGAAGACAGAAGGTTTCTCTTGCCAGTATTCCCACTGTCGATAATGCAATGTAAATGTGTGTACACACTACAGCAGCTACTTGTGGCTAATGGTCTTGATTTATAGGGATCTTGTTTACTGCAGGATGTGCAATGAGCCATATTCAAGTCACCGTTGGAGCATTCCCCCCCCCTTTGTGGTAGTGGTGGTTGTCTGGGTAGGTAGGTGTCTGCTTAAAGCGTCGCATAAAGATTTGAATGCTGTATGCCACACAGAACAAGTGGAACATTTGCCTTTTTCCTGTCTGTTGTTAAACATATGTGCTGCTTGAGTATCTCTGCAGGACTTCTCCTTTGGGTTGGATTCAGCATGGATAAAAGCAAAAAATGAAGGTGCCAAGAGTTGCAATAAGATGGCTGTAGCTTTAGATGAAAAAACAATAATAAATATTGGAAGCCTTAATTATACCCAGCAGTTCTGTTTTTATAAATATCCAGTATTCATGGTGAGACTCTCATTGTTTGGCAATGGAGTGCAGAAACTATACATATAAATCCCACAAATATACAGTATTGGATGTATTCCTTGGAGCAGCCTTTCCCAACCAGTGTGCCTCCAGATGTTGTTGGACCACAACTCCCATCAGCCTCAGCCATTGGCAATGCAGGCTGAGGATGATGGGAGTTGTGGGCCAACAACATCTGGAGGCACACTGGTTGGGAAAGGCTGCCTTGGAGTCTACAGAGTTAGCATTACAAGCCCTCTGATATTTGACATGCTATGCTTCCTTAAGATTTTAGAAAAATACAGATTGAGGTGACTTTTTCAAACACACAAAAGATGGAAAAATCATATCTGCAAGGGGCAGTCCACAGTAGCCAGCACAGTTCTGTAAGGTTTCATTTTAAGTGCGTTGTGTAGGCTTTTTGATTTGGACCATTCCAGTCCCAAAAGACCTCAACCCAAACATCATGTGTGAAGGCTGATCAACACTGATTTATTTACAGAACACATTGATTTTGGCATAGTGAATTGGTCCTGTGAATGCTCCTATGCATGCTGAGATTGAAACATGACGTGCTCCAGCTGAGTCCACTTTTCAGAGGTTTACTAGTATATGGGTGAACTAAAATCTCAATTTCTATCTCTTCCTCCACCTCTGTAAACTTACACTGACTTCACTATGGCTACATGGTGTGTACATAACAAAATTCAAGGTGGTAGACTGAATAACTCCAGCTTTTTGGTGAACAGCCATTGAGTTCTCAGAGATACTCATGGCAGCGCAATCAGGGAAGGGGAAATAACTTTATGGCATACAAAATAACTAGGTTGCTGTATTCTGATCAGCCTATGACTCAAAATCTAAAGGAAGACAGCAGAGGAACCAGTGCAAGTGCATCTGGTATGCCTTCAATGGAGAAAGGGAAAAAACACTTTGGTCCACAGATCTGTAGGGGTAGTATTCAGGAGGAAACTGCAATTATTCTTCTGGATTTACATGGGCTGTCTATACACGTCGTACTTCCTGAATTAGAGACCCCAATAAGAAGATAGGTGCCTAATATCTTCTATTCTTCGACTGCTGTTGTGTAATGCCAGGTCTGTAGTACAGAAAACATCTCTCATCCATGACATGATCGTGGATGAGAATGCAGACCTGATGTGCATTACGGAGACCTGGCTGGATGAGACCTCAGCTCCTGTGCTTGAGGCCATGTGTCCAGCCGGTTTCCAGTACGCGCAGCAGCCGAGGATTGGTAGGCGGGGAGGGGGAGTGACAGTTATCTGTCAGGGGTCCTTGATTTTTGCTAGACCCCCTCTCCACGAGACCAAGTTTGTTGATTGCATGTACTAGAGGTTGGGCCCTAAGGGCAGTTTAGGGATTCTCCTTGTGTACCGCCCACCCCGCTGCACAGCTGACTCCCTGACCGAGGTGCTGGAGGTTGTCTCGGACGTGCGGGTTCTTTCCCCTAACCTTTTGGTTTTGGGGGATTTTAACCTGCATGCCGAGACAGATCTCATAGGAGCCCCTCGGGATTTCATGGAAACCATGACTTCCTGGGAACTGCACCTCAGTAATTTTGGGCCCACCCATGTAGCCGGTCATGCTCTCGACCTTGTATTTGTCTCGGGAGGAGGAGGCAGTGATCTGAAAGTGGGGGCTATTTCTTCGAACCCCATGTCATGGTCAGATCACTATCTGGTGAACATGGACCTCTTATTGCTGCACACCCTCCGCAGGGGACAGGGACCTATTAGGATGGTCCGCCCCAGACGCCTGATGGAGCCAGAAGGATTCCTGACTGCGCTGGGAGATTTGGAGCCGTCTGAAGGTCACCCGGTCGAAACCCTGGTGACAGAGTGGAATAGGGAGATCACCGGGGCGATAGACCGGGTGGCTCCGAAACGTCCTCTTCCCCTGAATAGAACCCAAACCACACCTTGGTATACACCACGTCTGTGGGGTTTGAGGCAGGAGGTGAGATGACTAGAACGCCGGTGGCGGAAATCTCACTCCGAAGATGATTGGACACTGGTTAGAGCAGCAATAGCGGCCTACCAAGTGGCAACAAAGACAGCAAAGAGAGGTTTCTTTGCTGCCTCTATTGCATCCACAGAATGTTGTCCCAGGAGGTTGTTCCAAGTGGTCCGTAGTCTGGTCGGTCCAGTTGCGCAGGAACCCATGGAACACTCTAAAGCCTCCTGTGATGCATTTGCAAAACATTTTGCTGATAAAATCGATTGCCTGAAGAGCTCAATTCCGTACGCCGTGGATACAGGAAGTGGGCCACAGACGGCCAGTTGCTATCCGGTCCGGTGGGATCGGTTTCAGCCTCTTCCCTCTGAGGAAGTGGACAAGGTGCTCTGTACTGTAAGGCCAACCACCTGTTTGTTTGACCCTTGCCCCACGTGGCTCATTGTGGGCTGCAAAGAGAGACTGAGCGAAGGGATCAAGGCGGCGGTAAATGCTTCCTTGGAAGAGGGTGCATTGCCATCTGCCCTCAAGGAGGCGGTAATAAAGCCCATCTTGAAAAAGCCCTCCTTGGATCCCCAAGATTTGAACAACTTTCGCCCAGTCTCTAATCTACCATTTTTGGGCAAGGTGATCGAATGTGTGGTGGCCAAATAGTTACAGACACACTTGGAGGAAGCAGATTATTTAGATCCATTCCAATCGGGCTTCAGGACTGGTCATGGAACTGAAACAGCCTTGGTCGCTCTGGTGGATGATTTGAGGAGGGCGTTGGATAGGGAAGAACACTCATTCCTCGTCCTCCTGGATCTCTCAGCGGCTTTCGATACCGTTGACCACGGTATCCTCTTGGATCGCCTGGAGGGAATGGGAATTGGAGGCACTGTTCTACGGTGGTTCCGTTCCTATCTCTCTGACAGGCACCAACGGGTGGCATTGGGAGAGGAGGTTTCAGACCCTTGGCCTCTTAATTGTGGTGTGCCACAGGGTTCTATCCTCTCTCCCATGCTATTTAACATCTATGTAAAGCTGCTGGGGGGCATCATCAGGAGATTTGGGTTGCAGTGCCACCAATATGCGGATGACACTCAGCTCTATCTCTCATTTAAGTCCTCACCGGAGTTGGCTGTGGATACTATTTCCAAGTGCCTGGAGCCCGTAAGTGAATGGATGGGAGGAAACAGGCTGAAACTGAACCCCGACAAGACCGAGGTACTGCTTGTGGGAGACAAGAGAAGATTAGGAGACATTGACCTGGTGTTGAATGGGGTAAGATTGCCCCTAAAGGACCAGGTTCGCAGCCTCGGGGTCATTCTTGACTCCAAGCTGTCCATGGAGGCTCAGGTGTCAGCAGTGAGCCGGGCAGCTTGGTATCAATTACATCTGATACAGAGGCTGCGACCCTACCTTCCGGTCCATCTGCTCCCACGGGTGGTGCATGCCCTGGTCTCCTCTCGCTTAGACTACTGTAATGCGCTCTACGCTGGGCTACCCTTGAAGACGGTTCGGAAATTACAACTGGTACAGAATGCGGCGGCATGGTTGATCAAGAACGGCCGCCGCTGGGATCATATCTCTCCAGTGCTAGAAGATCTACACTGGCTACCAGTTGTCTACCGAGCCCAATTCAAGGTGTTGGTGTTAACCTTTAAAGCCCTATACGGTTTCGGTCCAGTTTATCTAAAGGAGCGCCTCCTGCATCACCAAATATGCCGCCTGACGAGTTCGGCCTCACAAGACCTTCTCTCGGTCCCACCAGTGAAAACAGCTAGGCTGGTGCGGACCAGAGAGAGGGCATTCTCGATTGTGGCTCCCACCCTCTGGAACTCTCTCCCATATGACCTTCACCATGCCCCCTCCCTGCTAGGTTTTCGCCAAGGATTAAAAATGTGGCTGTTTCAGCGGGCATACAGGATTTCTAGGTAATTTTAGTTTTTTAACGTACAGAAGTGGGTGGGCTGATTATCTGAAGACTGATGTTATAATTGTATTTATATGTTGTATTTGTTTTAATCTATGTACGCCGCCTAGAGTGGCCGTTCATTCGGCCAGATAGGCGGCCTAAAAATAAATTATTATTATTATTATTATTATTATTATTATTCAGGATGTTTGCAACCAAAAACTTTGCACCCTGACCAACTAATCCTTTATTCATCTTGGTGCTACTCTCCCATCACCAGTCTTCTTCCCCATATTCTTCCAGGTGGAGAACAGGTGGCCATCCAGATGTTGCTGAACTCACCTCTCATCATCTGCAACCAGCGTAGCCAATTATCAGGGATGAGTTCTAATTCTGAAACATCTGGAGGTCTACATGACCCCCGCTCCTGACACAGAGGCTCCTGAGGTTTTAGCTCATTTCATCCCCTGACAACTACCTGGGTACCAGGTCATTTGGCAGTGTAAGTAACACCTTGAATTGTGACCAGGAACACATAGGCAGCCACAAAACAGGTGTTTCATGACTCTATGCAGAAGCATCCATTAATACTCTAAAGGAAGCATTCTGAACTAGCTGCAGTTTCCAGATAGTCTTCAATAGATGTCCTACATAGAGCACATTGCAGTAATCAAGACAAGGTGTTACCAGAGTATGACGTACTGTGGCAAGGCTATCCTGGTTCAGGAATGGCCACAGTTGCTAGAACCAGCCATAGCTAGAAATAGGCACTCCTCACCAGGGGCCACTTGGGGTCTCTAGTGACAATGATAAATGCAAGAGTACTCCCAGACTATGAACTTGCAGTGCAACTTCATCTATAACAGGTCAGTCACTCAATTGCCAGACATAGGAACTACCCACAAACAGCACCTCCATCTTATCAGGATTCAGCTTCACTTTATTGGTGTTTATTCAGCCCATTACTGCCACCACACACTGGTTCAGCAATGAGGCCACAACATCTGATAAAAAGATAGAGCTGGGTGCCATCAACATATTGATGACACTGAGCACCATGATGCAATCAGTGCATTGTATCCTACTAAGTCCTACTCAGACTCATTGACATAATGAATGGAAGTTAGCCATGTCTGCTAACTTCAGTGGGTCTACTCTAAGTAGGAGAAGCATTGAATACCACCCAGAATGCCAAAAGAAAGAGTGCATGATGTGGATGAGGCATATGAATGTACACATGTATACTCCACTTCTACATCTGGTGGTGGTTGGGTGCAAGTCCAAAGCTTGTTCTCACTCTCCACAATGTAGTGAGCCTAGATGGCAGGACAAAGGGTTCAATGGCCCATGTATTCTATAGCTACTTTATTGATTTCATGAATGTCAACTGAATTAACACATGGTTTGGTTACCTGGTAGAAGCATAATTATGTTGTGCACATTATGTGTTCCGAAAATGGCTGTAGGGTTGGCAAACCATTTTGCTTCTTTAAGACCCAGGAAAGGGAATTCAGTGGTTTGGGTTTTTTTTTTTTTTAAAAGTTTAAAGCAGCTTTTTAGAAAACATGTTTATTCTCTTAAATTCACACTGAAATGTGGCAAAATTGCCATAATATTAGTACGCATCCTTTACCATTTTAAAAGTGAAATATTTGGAGTGTTTCCTGAAAGCTATATGTGGGTTTTTAATGTGTTCACCTGGGTTCAATTTCCTGCACTCTTTTTTTTTAGTTCTTCGGAGCTCTAGCACTTTTTTTCTGGTTAAATGCCTGAGTGGCAAAATAGGAAGTGAACCATAGTATGTAATTAAGCTCTCTGTATGCTTAATGTAAGTCATTAGTGCTACCAAGAAATGTGCTTTTGGGTTGAAACATAGAAGAGAAGCCGCCTGTTCAGCAGCATTTGAGTAGAGCTACAGATGTAGCCAAAGTGGGTGGGTGATCTAAGGAAAAACACTGTTTTTTTCAGATTAAAAGTAATCTTAAATTCAAGGCATGTGACAAATCACACTTGAGCCAAATATTTTCACAGAATGCAATGTGTTAGATTATTTTATGACGAGTAATGCAAAGCAGTGCAGTGCTTGGCACATTGAGAATAGCTTGATCAGTATTCAGCACCAGGAAACCAAAATAGATGATGTTCTATGAAGCTAGGAGTGCTATATATATATAAAAAAAGAGGAACATGGGATGAAATGCTTTGCTTTTCACAGAGGAGTGATTCCTGCCTGCTGTGAATAAAAATAGCCATCACAAATAGCACAATTCAGCAGTGCTAATTTGATAGTTGAGTGTGCTTATGAGTGTTTAATGGAGTGGAGTGAATAATCCGTAGGGAACAATTTACTGAAATGTTTTAGAACCTCCCCCCTTTCGCCCCTACACATGAAATAACACCACTACGATTACTTGAATTTATTTGCTTTTAGAATATTTGTTTTAATCCCGTCTCAGATGATGAACCTAGTCTACTGAAGCCCAGCTGAACCAGAAAATGTGGATTTAAGCTGATTTAGCCCTGAAAGGAGAGTGAGGGAAAGGGAAAGGGTATATCATACAGAATCCCAAACAAAGGCACACTCCAGGCACACTCCTAAAAGATGAAAAATGTTTCTTGATTCAGTCTGCATTTAAAGCCAAATTTATCAAATTTGCACTTTCTGAAACAATACGAGAACGAAACACAGCTGTTCTTTGAAATTTGTACTTATCTGAATTTTTCAGTGCAGTTCTCCAACAAGCAAAGTTAACAAAAATGAATATATATGGGGAAAGAATGCAAAATGAATATATTGGTGAAAATAACATACACAAATGCATTATAAGGCTAATTTGCTTGCAAAAATGTGTATGTTAGTAAAAAATTCAGACTAAAATGCCGAAGAAGTTTCATGAGGATTTATTTTTAAAAAAATTGCAAATTGCTGCAGAAATGTGGAGAGCTGAATTTTAGAAAAAGGAGAAGCTGAGCGGGACAGATCATTTCATCCCTAGTTCAGAGGAGGGTGTTTGATCCAGTAGAGGCATCCACTAATGCAGGGGTAGAGAACCACAGGCCTGGGAACCAAATGCAGTCCTCCAGGCCTTCTGTCTAGCTCTTGGGACTCTCCCCAGCCATACCCCTCACCAGTCTTGCTTCACATCCTCCTGTAGTGCTGTGGGGTTTTTTTGGCCTGGCTGGAATGTGTTAGAGAACTGTAATCTTGGATGGGGGGTAAGAGAGGGGTGTGTGAGTATGTGTAGAAACTAGCCTACAGTACAAAGGTGAAATGTATATAAATGGCTCTTTCCTCCTCTGCCTCTGGCCCCACTCACTGCTGGCATGTGGCCCTCAGAAGGTTTCCCAGAAGAGAAAGAGGTCCAGAGGCTGAAAAAGACTCTCCATCCCAGTACTGATGGAAGAGGAATGAAGGTGATTTTTGCAATTCAGGCTTCCCTCCTTAACCCCCAGCAACACCCTCCTCCACCTGAAAATCATCTCCAGAGAGTTGGGGAACCCTCCATAACAGGGTAGAAGGTGAATTGAAGGGGAAGGGAGGATTAGCAAAAAATTGTCTCCTTTCTTCTTCTGTTAGCAGATGTCTCCATTGGATCACAACCCTTTCCATGACTGCAAGGGCACCAACTGGATTCCACCCATTGGCCTTTTTCTACAGATGACTTTTGTCCATTTTTGTCACAATTCACAATAATGTGAATGCAGCTCTCATATCTTTAAATGAGGTGTGTGTAGGAGAACCACCTAGTGCATTGTGCCCTTTGTCACTATTATAAACTTATACCAACATGTTATTGCTGAACTGAACTCTTTATCCTTTACCTTAAGAACACAAGAACACAAGAAAAGCCTGCTGGGTCAAGCCAGTGGCCCATCTAGTCCAACATCCTGTTCACACAGTGGCCCACGGGAAGCCTGCAAGCAGAACCTGAGTGCAAAAGCACTCTCCCCTCCTGTGGTTTCCAGGAACTGGTATTCAGAAGTATGTTGCCTCTTACTATGGAGGCAGAGCATAGCCACTGATAGCCTTATCATCTATGAATTTGTCTAATCCTCTTTTAAAGCCTTCCAAGTTGATGGCCATCACTGCCTCTTGTGGGAGCAAATTCCATAGTTTAACTATGTGTGAAGAAGTACTTTCTTTATATGTCCTGAATCTTTCAACATTCAGCTTCATTGGATGTCCATGAGTTCTAATGTTATGAGAGAGGGAGGAAACCTGTTCTCTCTTCACTTTCTCAGTGCCATGCATAATTTTATAAACTTCTATCATGTCTCCTCTGACCCGCCTTTTCTCTAAACTAAAAAGTCCCAAATGCTGCAACCTTTCCTCACAGAGGAGTCGCTCTACCCCCTTGATCATTTTGGTTGCCTTATTCATGATAATTTTTCCCTATGCTCTTTGTGCATACCACAATTATTCTTACTGAATTTCATTTCACTGTTCAACAATCCAGTGGAGTGAGATCATGCTGTTTTTTTTTAACCTCTACATCTAAATGCAGTGTAAGCTTCTAAAATGTGCTGAAATGGGCAATCTGGAGGGGCTTAGTAGGGATCAGACAATAAGAGAAAATGGCTCAACTGTTCACTGAACTTAAATGAAATTGATCCTATACAACAAGACTTGATGGTGTTCTAGACACCACCCCTGACTTGCACCATCCATGGCCTCAAAGTGCCTTGCAAACTTGTCGTGGCAGGTCTGCAAAGGATCCATGCTATCCCCTTCTGGGGAAGATCCTACATGCTCCTTAACTGTTGGATGGCTACTTGAGGATGCAATGATGGCAGAGAAGTCAGTTTTCTTCACCACTATCACATGGTAGGCTTATGCACTCTTACTTGTATTCAGTTGTATTCAGTGTTTTGCCCAGCTGGAATGTGTAACTGAACTCTAATAATGAATTTTACTTGCCCGGATGGAGGTTAAGGAGGGGTATGTGCCATCTGTTTCCTAGCCATCATCCAGCCTGCTTCATCCCTTGGAGCTCTCCTATATACCATGGAAACAATTAAGATCTCCTATGCCAGACAGTGTGCTCAGAAGTGATAATCTCACCTTTCCAAGTGAGACCAGGGCCTCAACAGGAGCACCAGTCAGGCCAGCCAAACTTATGATGAATAATTAAATGAGGTAGCTCTTTAGCTGTAACAGCCCTCCATGATCACGTTAATAGGAACATGGTCCCAGGTGAACAGGCTCCAAACTGTGGGATTATATCTTTGCTTGCTTTTAAGACACTTCCAATTCCTTTCAACAAGGTATGTTCAACCAGATGCCTTGATCTAGAAGGCGTCATTTCCAAAGAGCCCATTAGTGTAGTTTATACAGCATCAGTCAAACTACCAGACATTTCTGTTCAGTTTTCCTGAACTAACTGAGAGAGCTCCAAGGTGAAATTCTAAAACTACACTTCATTATATTTTCTAATTACCTCAGCAGATGCTATTAACTTGAGCAAAAGTGAATTACAGGATGCGTGTGCAAACAGCTCTGCAGGAAGAAAAAGAGCTGTCCTTTGTTTCAGACAATCAAACCTATTAGTTTGCTGTTTGTAGAACTTCTGAGGTAAAACAAAAAAATGGAAAAAGGAGAAAATAGTTATAGAGACTAAAGGTTTAACCAGTCTTTGTTGAATTGTAACTGTCTCTTCTTCTTGCTTCATAAAGTTTATATAATTTGACCTTGAATTAAAGGGCTTCCACTCAAAAACTGAAATTGTATGTCTGGAACTCTAATCATAGTGTTAAAATGAAATTAGCCCTGCACAGGAGGAGATATTACAAGGGAAAACATCACATTAATGGACTGTAAACCTTTGGAGTACACCATTATTTTTCAAACTGGTGCAATGACTTCAATGATCTAAACTGTCTATGACAGAGATACATTCCCTGTATGTTCAATAATATTTTTTTTGCAAAAGCGAAGGAAGTTCTAACATTGGATTCTTACCTTTTTTCTCTGTGACAGAAATACATTCCCTGTATATTCAATAATATTTTATGTGCAAAGGCAAAGGAAGTTCTAACATTGGATTCTTAACTTTCTTGATAACGTGTATGTGGGTGGGTGGAGGAATCAGATTCCATATATATATATATATTTACAATAATTTCTATTCAAATTTTCATAAAACATACAAAACAAAATCATAAAACATTCAAAGACAAAAAACAAAACAAAACAAAAATGATTAAACAAAAAAATAAAATATTGACTTCCCATTTGTCGCAGATCAAATCAGTTGTAGGTCTACAATATATAACAATCCTGTCTCTTAAATTATATTATAAAATCACTTTCCTCCAGTAGTTATCTTAATTAATCATCAAATCTCATAAACATTACTTTATTCTTTCCACAAAAAGTCAAAGAGAGGTTTCAATTCTTTAAGAAATATATCTATCAATTTTTCTCCAAATAAACATGTCGATTAATCTATCTCGTTAATAATAATAATAATCTTATTGTCATAACCATAGTCCAAATAAACATATCGATTAATCCATCTCATCAAAATCTGTTAGGTCCAATAATTTCAATAGCCATTATTCCATTATCCATATTAATTCCATCTTCCATCTTCAATAGTCCTGTTAAGTCCAGTAATTTCAGTGTCCAATCTTCCATTATCAGTATTCCATAATAATCTTGCTGTCATAGCCATAGTCATATAATAAGAGTCTGATGGGAATTTCCTCTATCCCAAATATTTTCTTGCCATCAATTCTGAATAAGTTGCTGAAATATTGTTGTAAGGTCATATCTCTGTTCTTCTTTTTTACAAAATGCACTGGCTCATCTCTTGAGAGTTTTTCCATTGTCACATGGCTGCAGTTAATTCCATAGATTTTCTCTATATCAAGCTCCATCACGTCATTCCAGTCCAGAAGATTATCCAAGCCATTGATAACTTTATCTCTAATATCTTCATTAATTTCTTCAGAGATAACGTTAAATTCCAAACAGTAGATTTTATTTCTAATATCCATAAACTCCAGATCTTTTTCCAATTCCACATTTGTTCCAATCTCCAGGGCTTGTATCTTCCCTTTATTTTTTCTTTTCTCATCTCTGATCTCATTCTCCTCTCTCACAGGATCCCCTATTTCTTTAAGCTCCTGCGTCATTTTGCTCAGTTCAATTTTCAGCTCCTTACTGCCCTGTCGCAGGGTTTGTTTCGTTATCTCAATCTCATCCATTATTTTTTGAAACATAATTACTTCCAGATTCTCAGCCACTTTCTTGATTGCCATTTTTAAAACCACGAAAACAAAACAAAACAAAAATAAAGAAGAACCACTTCTTATTTCAGCAACAATTGGGTTAATATTCCAGGCTTGATGACATCACAGTATAAACAGAGCAGCCTGCCTTATCTCTCTATGTTCAAGAACACAAAACAAATTTAGTTCCCAGCATCAAAACAGTTAGTGGCGTCGTGAAGAAGCAGATTCGTCAAAATAAAATAGACCAAAAAGAGAATAGTCCCAGACAATATAATGTTCCTCGGAATAGAAATCCCTCTTCTGTTTATATCTTTAGAATGCACTTCCAGGACAGCTTTTTGCAATAGAAACAGAGATAAGCTGTTAATTTCGTGAATAACAGAGAAGAGTTATAGCTCACCCAGAAGTTCTTTAAAGCTGATTCATTTGACAAATCTCTTTTTGCTGCAACAATTTAAACCAAGTAAAAAAAATAATAGAAAGAAGGGTGCTTGCCTGTTAGTCCGTTTTCTCTTTGAAGAAAAGATAAACGTATCGCATTAATCAGATAGAGCTTGTTCGGAAGTCCGTCCGGCATTGCTGGCTGGACCTTTTCTCATAAATTAATGAAATCCAGTCCTCCCAACAAAAACAGGCTTTTGAGGTTGATCTCTACGTTTCTCCCTGCCCAGGAGAAATTTCATCAGTCAAAAAAAAAAAAATTCTGACTGATTTATATCTGAATAAGCTTCTTTTGAGGCGGGAGCCCGTCTCAAAAGCAGGCACAAGCGAAGTCACCCTTCCCGGAAGTCGTGATTCCATATTTTTTTCAAAAAATTTGGAAAATATCAAATTGCAGTGAAGAAGCTTGTTTATCATCTGATACTTTTGGTATACAACTTGCTGACACTTGCTTAGGTGTAGTAGATGGATGCTCCAAAAAAAGTGGGCAATTTGCATCTTTCAGTAACATTACAATAAAGCCTTTGAGAGTCCGTGGCAGTTAGGGTTACAGGCAAGACAAATTAAGTGTCTGAAAGATCTTTAGAATCAAGGAACTGTTTTTTCAAAATAATAATAATAATAATAATAATAATAATAATAATAATTATTATTATTATTATTATTATGTGCACTTTGAAAGATTATCAGGTGTTAATATATTTAATATGGAAGTTTTTAGAAAATGTATTTTAGCAGTTCATGTGGAAAATTTAATTAATGTGCTTTTCATCCTTGGCAACCTAATAGTTTCTGCTTTCTAATATGCAGTGGCCCTGATGTAATTTGACTCACACACAACTCACTGCATGCAACAACCAGTAGCTCAGAATTGGGATATATGACACCATCTACATCAAAAAATGCATCCAGCCAATTCAGTGTGTCTCCAGTGAATCTCGTAATGGCGATCTGGATACATCAGCTACCTGTTTGTACATGCCTTTTGGATCAGAATGAGTACACTTTTTACAATGGAAGGCTAATAGTAGTGCAGTGCCAAAATATGCCCTTTAATTTCTCCAGAGTTTTCTTCCTCTGCAGAAGACGCATCAATTTTTCCACCTCATTCTCAGAGCACTTCAGAATTCCTTTAGAATTTCACTGGATATATGGAGTTGTATTCAATGAAGTGCTATTCAGAGTAGACCAGTTGGAATTAATTAACCCAAGTTAGTCATGTCTATTACCTTCAGTGTGTCTATTCTGAGCAGAACTAACATTGAATACCACCTATGGTTTGGAACTTACCTTATAGTGGCCAAAGGTGGTGTACCTTTTTATTTCTTTCCAGGAAACATTTCTTTGGCAGCACTCTGCAGCCTTCCCCACTGCCCATGCATGGGAGGCATTACTTCATGACAGCTTTCTTGGGAATTTAATTAAAGTGTGGGCACCTGAGTGGGCTGCAGAGCGCAGACCATTGGTGACATAATTTGTAGAAGGAAAGAAATGACATTCAGACACCCCTTGGCCATCTCAAAGGTAAGATAAAACTTTTACAGTAATGAATGACATTCAGCTCTGTAAAATGAATTGGGAGTTCTTGAGCTTGTATGGAAAAGCAGCTTCTTGTTACAAGTGCTTAGCAAGATGTGGCTGGATACTGCAGTGCTAATGCTATAAGCAAACTTGTGCATATTTGACCTCTACTATACAAACCAATAATCAATAATTTTGACTCAAAACTAATAAAGGTCTGAAGGAGGACTAAACAAGTTCATCCCTTGTCACCTTTATTGTTTGTTCTGGTGTTGGAGCCCCTGGCTGAAGCAATGAGAATCAATCCCAATATTAAAGGGGTTTCTGACAAGGGGAGGGAGGATCTACGGAACTTATTTGCCAACGGTATGGTAATTATGTTAGCTGATCTGTTGACAGCAGCTCTATATCTCAAGCAGAAACTAGACCAATACAGGATGGTGTCTGGTTTTACTATACACTATTCTAAATATTCTATTATGGTGTTTCATTCCCCTTCTAAAGTTTGGACTATTAAAGGGATATTCAATATTTCTTTCAGTCATAAGCAACTTAGATACCTGGAAGTAAGAATACCAAAAAAACCCACCCCTCAATAAATTATATCAAGCTAATTTTATTCTATTGAGGGGAAAAATTTGGAAAGATATTAAGCAATGAAAAAAACTTAATCTCTCTATATTGAGTAAAATTGCTGCAGTCTGCCAAGACTTGTATTTCTTTTTCAGGTTTTGCCTATTATTATTCCAGAAAGGATCTTGGGAGCATTGAAGCTTTTATTTTTAGTGCAGGAAGATCTAGAATTAGGAAAAGTATATGTATAAGCCAGCATTGATTGGAGGAACAGAGATTCCTAATGTCAAACTATACTTGGAAGCAAATCAACAAAGACAAATTATTCCTTTTCTGAAGAAAGATAATTTAAAACCCCGCCTTCAACTAGAAGATGTTTCATTCCAAAATGCCCCAACAGATGCATCACCAGTCTTAGATAAATGCCTCAAGAATTTGGTTTGGGCTGTCAGCCCATGTTTTAAAACTACATTTATGATTGGAAGGCTCAAAGCCAGAAATTGGATCATGGGGTCCATGCACCACCCTAGGCAGAACTACTTAAAGGCCCCTCTCTGCTGATCTTAACACCTGAGAGGATCTGTAGGGAAGAAGATGGTCTCTCAGATATTTGGAGCCTAAGTCTGAGTTTTAGAATAGGCATTTATGAATTCCAAAACCAGCCCAGCCAGTAACCAGGCTGCTGCATTTTGGACCAGCTGAAGTTTCAGAATCATCTCCAAGGCAGCACCACTTGGAATGCATTTCAGTAATCCAGTCTGGAGGTTACCAGAGCATGGAGTATTATGGCCAAGCCATCTCTGTCCAGAAGGAGTCATAGCTTGCAAACCAGCCAGAGCTGGAAATAGGCACTCCTGGCCACCTGGGCCTCAAGTGACAACACTGGATCCAGGAATACCCCCAAGCTATGAACCTGCTCCTTCCAGGGGAGTGCAATCCCAGGCTGTCTTCCTACCTTTAGGACTTGAGAACTTAGAACACAGAACACCTCTGTCTTTTGAGGATTCAGTTTCAGTTTGTTGGCCTACATCCAGCCCATCACTGCCTCCAAACACCTAACACCTCAACTGTGTCCCCTGATTCAGATGGAACAGAGAGATAGAGTGGATACATGTATAATTGGAAGGCTATGCATGTTTTGGCTATTTGATATTGTCAACTTACAGACAGACAGACAGACAGATAGATAGATAGATAGACATCCTACACCCCACCCATAAAAACTTCAACAGAACTTCCTCTCCACTTTGTTAATTTTTGAATGCAATTTCTTTCCTCATGCATTAATTGCTAGAGAACAGTTGGGGGTGGGGGGAGTTTTCAGCCCAGCACTAACAGGTCAGTGGTAGAGCATGCTCTTTGCAATTTGAAGGTCCCAGTTGGTATCTCTAGTTGAAAAGGAGCAGGTAGCACATGCTGAGAACAGACCATAGAGAATGCTGCCAGTCAGAGTAGACAGTACTGGGCTAGAAGGACAAATAGTCTGATCCAGTGAATAGTAGCTTCCTATGTTTCTAGAGACATTTACCACAAATATTTAAGGCACTGCTGAATAAGTTGTTTTCTTTTGATTCCCACAATTCAGAAGTGAGGAGTGTTTCAGTGTTCCAGATCTTTTCTAGCCCAAACAGCTAACATGCCCTTGCTTTCCAGTGATGCACACAGTACATTCACCATGGATGTGTTCCATGAATACCTGTCCTTCTTCAGAACATACTACCCATGGTTATCACTGATAAGGAGGGAGGAGGAATTTCTTTGGGGAATGGGCCATAGCTCAGTGGTAGAGCATCTGCTCTGAATGCAGAAGGTCCCTAGTTCAATCCCCAGCATCTCCAGGTAGGGCTGAGAGAGACTCCTTGCCTAAAATCCTGGAGAGCTCCTGCCAGTCAGTGTAGACAGTAGTGAGCTAGGTGGACCAATGGTCTGATTCAGTATAAGACAGCTTCCTATGTTCTATCCACTTTTTGCAACAGACTGACCAAACTCAATAGTCCTCCACTTGCTTGCACATCAGAACACAACTCAACTGGATTGTGTACTTCTCTGGACTTTACAGTGAATATTTGATGCACCAAAAGTGTATGCCAAAACATGTATTTTATGCTAAAATGTATATAAAATATGTTATGGGAAAGAGCACTGAGAAGCATTGAAAATATACATTTTGCGGAAATTCCTACAAAATGTGTGAAATATGCGTACCATTTCAATCTGATCATGCATATTTTCTTTTCAAAAAAATCCACATAAAATGGGAAGGAATGGATCTATATGTGAATACCAGTGAATATGAATCAAGAGAGGCTTAGGCTGATTTGTCTGTGCCTAGTCACTCAATGCTTCCAGTGCTCAACCTAGAGGATAAGAAGCTGGCCTCTATGAGGTCATACAAATCAGTGACTGAACAGGCCTTTCGCTCCGGGTATTTTAATGGAAGGGTTTTTAAAATCTTTAGTCAAGGTTTTGAAACAAACAGATGAGTCCCAAAGAAAGACAAAAACCCCATATTTGCTGGATCTGTTTAATAAAAGATTATGGAATCACTGCCACAGATAATAATCAGCAGACATTCAACCAAGTAACACACTTATTATTGGAAGATTAACATGTTTAAAAATAAAACAACTTCACCAAACTATAAAATACCAGATCTAGTGTGAGTTTATGGAACTGTGATGTGAAAGTAAAGTCATTAATTACATTCATTACAAACATTTCCCCAACTGGTAAGGGTTGGTAATAGAGTTAATGAACTGCATTAAATGTGTCCCAGTTTACAAACAGAAAAACCAAAATTTGCAATAAATTTAATACTACAGTTCCAAAGGACTTATTGTGTTGGTCAGTGACAAATGAATGCTGAATACTGACTGATGCTTCACACGCATGCACGCACGTGTGTGCATGCGTGCGCGCTCACACCCACACCCACACAGTCCCCTTAATCGTATGTCTGTAATTCTTTTTCTTGCAAACACGGACCTCAAAATATAAATGAGCTGCTAAAGAGGCTTGTCAATGAAGAGATAATTTTGACAATAACAGCGGATTTAATTAGACAAGCTCTTTTAAATTAAAACACACTTTCAAAGGAAGGCAGAAAGAGCAGGTGGCAGTCCCACTTTCCTGAGCAAACAGAGTTTTATGCGCCATCAATCAGTTGTTTAAGAATATGTCATTGGGGACAATAATGGCTTAAAACAAATTCATCAGTGTTAGATTTCCAAAGTTGTCTAGGATAGTTTGGTTGGCAGCTCTTGTTGGAATTTGAGAAACATGAGTATCTAGTCTCTTTGGATGTCTGTTTTTATTTTTTTCTTATAAAAACAAACAAACAAACCTTGAGCTCTAGTTCATAAATTTGGCCTATTTACAAATAGCCATATCAGCTCGACAGAGCAGCGGTACTTAGGAAACCAGCAAATGTTCAACAAGACTATAAATCATTGCCAGCATGAAACAAACTGAATTTTAAATCAAGGCTGCAAAACATGAAAGTGCATGCCAGTGTGTAATTACCTTGGATCAGAAACATTTGCCATCAGCACCAAAATAAGCATGCCATACAACAGCAGCACCTATATTGAAAATAGAATCAGTGTCACATTACATTGAGATGTTGTTGAGTTGCTAATGTCGCAGACTGAATTGCTTAGTGTCAAAAAACAACAACCCAACACAAACTATTTATCCTAGAATATTATTGGTGCTAAATAAATGTTAAACACATACACCCCAACTGTCCTTATTTGCCATGTTTTCAGTGCCTGTTCCTGATAAATCCCTGTCCCAATTTTTGCCTCTTCCTCTCCACATTTTGGTATATATTACTAGAGCTATCATTCTTCATGCTTCAGCTCTCTTGCCATCCTGCACCCTCAGGGTTTCTAGAAGCTACATTTCTCAGTGTGTACAACTTGTGAAGGATGTGACTTGTATCCAGTGTTTGTGCGTGAATATGCATGTTCAAGAACATCAAATACCACCAGGAGATGCTCAGACTGCCATTTCACATCCTGCTGAAACCAAGTGGACTGAGGCAAAAGAGGAATTGACAGATCTGTCCTCCCCCATAAGCACACTCATTCACCTGCATGGAATTCCTGGTTGCCTATTGAGTTGTTCATAATAAGGCTGTGCTATAGTATATTTGGAACTGTTGATGACATTTTAGGGCAATTATGGGTTTTTTCCTGGTACATCTTTACCCCAAAGAACAAGCATTAATAGGCTTTCAAATCAATGGAAAATGATGCTGTAGCATGGTAAATGAGTGAAGTATACAGTTCATGGAGTAAAGCCTTCAAAGCTCTTTAATCGTGGTGGTGATGGAGCTTGTAAAGTGTTCCTTGGTATGAGCATTGGAGTGTTATAAGCATGCCATTTCCATTTGTGAAAAGTTGGAGAGTATGAAAAGAGCATA
Source organism: Rhineura floridana (assembly GCF_030035675.1). Lineage (NCBI taxonomy): Eukaryota > Metazoa > Chordata > Lepidosauria > Squamata > Rhineuridae > Rhineura > Rhineura floridana. Next base: position 130,872,998 of record NC_084484.1, on the reverse strand, counting down.
GGAATAGAGGAAGCTGCCTTATACTGAGTCAGACCATTGGTCCATCCAGTTCAACATTGTCTGTGCTGACTGACAGGAGGCAATGGCTCTCCAGACTTTCAGGTCGGTGACATTGCCAGCCCTTCTTGGAGATACCAGGGATTGAACCGGGGACCTTCTGTATGCAAGGAAGATGCTCTGCTCTTGCGCTACAGTTCTTCCCCAAGTGTGACAAAGTATCACAAAGAAGTATTGCCAACACACCAAGAAAGACTCGTGACACATGTATGGTTGAAATGTTATATTTATTAAAATATAACACATAATCAATCAAATTCCAATCCGCCAATTAAAGAATCTCAAATCCTTCGGGCAGGTGAGGCTCAACCTATCTATGAGGGTCTAGACCCTCCCAACCAGGAGGCAAGTCAGTCACATCGTACTGCAACTCCCCAGACAAGGATGTGGGAAAACTTCTCCCTCCTTGCAATCGGAGTCAGGTTTGTGGTTCCAACCTCCACATCCTGGCTCCACCGTACAGGCGTTCACCATGATGCGCAAGCCGGTCCCACGTGGACACCCCCCGGATCCACACCAGACATTACGCCTTGATGTTTCACCAGGGGGTGCCCTTTTCCCAAATGCCTCATCCACCTCAATTTTAACCCCAATTACCTCACCTGCCCGAATCCAACGCTACAAGAGGGGATCAGCTGAAGCTTGGTCCCCTCAACCCAAAGAAAACAAAGCCCCCAAACCCAACCTATAATCCTCCAATAGCAAATCACACCCAATATCCGAAAGATGGACACCATCATCTCGAAACAGATATGGAGCATGAAAACGGATCCTATCATGTGGAATATATGCCCCACCCAATGACAAAACTAAATTCCTAACTTTCTTACTCACCCACTTTCTGGATCTGTCGATCCTGTTGGGGTGCAGTGCACCCCTCCAAACACGTCGCACCAGCATGTCGGACCACACTATAACAAGGTCCGGGTATGACTGGATAAGAACATTAAAATCCCGGGTGATCCTAAGCAGCAGATCCATACCCGGCTACTGCACCAAGTCGTTTTCCCCTAAATGAACCACCACACATGTGGCCGGTTAAGCGATGCCATAAGGCGACACACCAAAGGCATGAGCGCATCCCAAAGCATGCCCCTCTGACCACCCAGCCAACCGTTGCTCTAGCGGAAAGCTGCAGCTGTGTCTCGGCAAACATAGAAAAAGCTCTCCAATGGGCCCAAAATAAAATCGAGTGGCCACACAGGACGACCCTCGCAGGCACCGGAAGGCTCAGCACACCTAAGAAAGAAAGAACAATACATCAGAATCAATACCTGATATAAGACTTGAAAGCGGAAGAACGCCACCTTCCAATCGCCTGAATATCCTGAACGCTCATGCCACGAGGGCGGCGGCCGTAGCCGCCCCAATCCGAAAGGAATGCAGCCCATAGACTCCAGCATCACGACCACTGGCCAACAAGGCCCGCCGAACAACGCCCCAAAATTGAAATTGAGTCAGGGCAGAACCATCCGCATGTATAAAGAGGTAACGCTGGCCCGCTGGCCTCATTGACAGAAATAAACGCACTGCAGCCACTGGGCACAATTCAGGGACCTGGCAAACTCTCAATGAAATAATACTGCCACGGCCCTTTTGATCAGTCTTGGAGACTCGAAGGGAAAGCCTAACTATATCTGCACCTAGCGTGCAATCGCCAAAGCAAAAGGCTCGATAGGACACATCGCGCTTTGAGGAAGCCAGTACTTCGCTAGGGCGAAAAGCACCATAGAACATCGTCAGTGTTACTGCGGCGAACAGGTGCAACTCATACTGAGATGAGCACATTGACCTAAATAAAGGCAGGATCTGAAGGAGAACATCGGGCGTGATTGGCCTCCTTTGGTCAGTGGGCCTGTGAGCGGAACGCGACCAACCCTGAAGGACCTTCCTGACCCTAAAATCTACAGAATGATCCTGCATTCCTCTTGCCTTGGAAATAAAGGCCAGTGCAGAGAGGTGTCCGGCGATGGTAGAAATATGAGATTGCCCATTCAGATATAGATAAACTGCAGCCAATGTGAACAAGAATAGGCCATACAGGAGGCAAAGCACTAATGGCACGGAATGCCTGGAACGTCCCCAAGGCAAGCTGGTACACCCTCTGAGTGCTGGGAGCAAGGACAGAAGTTATAGCTGAAGAACGCCACCTGCCAATCACCTGGACATCCTTAATGCTCAAGCCCACAAGGGCAGTGGCTGTAGCCACTCCAATCTGGAAGGAATGGAGCCCATAGATTCCAACATCACAACCACTGGCCAACAAGGCCCGCCGAACAACGGCCCAAAATTGAAACTGAGTCAGGGCAGAACCATCTGCATGTATAAAGAGATAACGCTGGCCAGCTGGCCTGAAACACAAACATTGCTGCATAGCGGAAAATGGGCATAAGTCAGGTACCTGGCAACTATAAAGAAGCAAAACTGCCATGGCCCTTTTGATCAGTCTTATAGACTTTTAAGGAGAACCTCACTAAATCTGCACCTAACGTGCAATCGCCAGAGCATAAGGCCCGATACGACACATCGCGCTTTGAGGAAACCAATAATTTACTAGGGCGAAAAGCACCATAGAACATCGTCAGAGTTACTGCGGCGAACAGGTGCGACTCATACAAGATGAGCACATTGACCTAAATAAAGGCAGGATCTGAAGGAGGACATTGGCGTGATTAGCCTCCTCCGGTCAGAGGCCCTAGGAGCGGAACGCGACCAACCCACAAGGACCTTACTGACCCTAAATCCACAGAAAGATCCTGCATTTCTCTTGCCTTGGATTAAAGGCCAGCGCCAAGAAGTGTCAAGCGATAGTTATGACAGAAATAAGTTTTTGCCCTTTGAATACAGCATAAATAGCAGAATACTTCCAGAACACGTGCCCACGATGGCAAATGTTGCAGCTGCTCCTGCATGAAAGAAATGTAATCCTTAAACATAATGGCCTTGCGAACAACATAGCAATAATCAAAAGTGAATCAATGCGTAGCCATTGATACATGAAAAGACAGTACTGGCCCACTGGCCTAATCAGAGAGAAAGGTCCCTCAGCGAACCAGGGACAGAGAGGGCGATGGGCAGCCCCTCAGCTTCACCACTCAATCACAAGCCCACTGGTCCGTCTTAAACATATGCGCTGACAACAGCACAGCAATATAAGTGCAGGGCTCAAATATTACAATAACTTGTCCAGAAAGCTAATTTTACCAGGGCAAAAGGCTCCCTAAAATTATTGGTAAGGCCACCGCCCAGGATAACCGGCCTGGAAGGGGGGGGCACTAAGAACCATTGAAGGCAGGAACATCAACAGTATAACAGGGGCCATGTAGGACCAGGCGGTATCAGGGTGGAATGCGACTAGCCTCATTTGGTTTTCATAAAATGGGTTCTTGAATGCATTTGGCCTGAAAATTAAAGAAAAAAGGCAAAAAGGAGGCAGGATATATTCCCAACGGTAATGTCCTGCCCTCCTTAGTAGAGCATGGGCTGCAACAAGGTGTACATCATTCATACATGGGGGGGAGGATGGCCTCATAGGATCAGGCGGCATTCGGGTGGAATGCAACTGTACTTTGCGGAATAAACGCATGCACAAGGCGCATAGCTCAAATCACGTTGAGGTTCTGGGGATTTACCACATAACCATAGCCAAGTGCTGCACTGAACGTATCATGCGGATCAGAAGGGCAGAAGGCCACATATATACCGCAAGCACTGTTGGAAAATAGTCCAGAAATTAAATTCTATTGTGAGCCCAGGCCCCTTAAAAGCAGCCAGCCATTATTCGGCACACCCAAGATCCTAAATTGACACCAAAATACCAACCACCGACTGCATCAAAGCTTACCTACAGTTCAAGCTACAGGAGCAAGTCCTTTGTTCTTGAAGAAAGAATGGCCGTTGAAGTCACATCTGGCCAGCAGCACTTGCACAACCCAGTAGAAGTGATCAGGATCTAGACGACAGCCTGGCCATAACGCAAAAGCCCACACAACCTATGCAGGTTTCCCACAGAAGGTTCTTCTTCATATGATGTAAACAAGTGCTGCCATCCCGACGTATGAATGAATGTGAATCTAACAGGTAGCAGCGCCTAGTATGCACGAGGCTGCCATGAAATAGATGTGATTGAAGAGGGTACCTGTATCTTGTGAAACAAGCAGTATACTATTCATATTTTTGGAATAAAGTTAAATTGAATTAAAAATGCCTTGGAAAAGCTTCATGATATAGATTTACCAAATGCTAGAGGAGCAGTTTAAGCAAGAACCAATAAGCTATCATTCCTAAAATAGGCATATTGTATATTTCATTTAGCTATTTCAGGGATAAAACAAAGCATTCAAAACTACAGGCAATAGAATGCCTTAAGCAACCAACATATTAAAACATTCCTGCTACCCTCCTGCTATAGAAAAACTATTGTTATAAGCTTATTAACTACTAGAGATCCATAAAGAAAATTACAGTTAAAACTTAATCACTCAAAAAGCCAACAAACACTGATTTAGCAAACTTTATATATATATATATATATATATATATATATATATATATATATAATTATTTACTTATTTATTTATTTATTTTTCCATTAACCTTAACGTATTGGCTCTCAGAAAGCCACAACAATGAGTTCACCTGGCTGTAGAGCATTTCCTTTATGCTTGCATAGCATAAATTACCTTTCTCTAAATCACACTTATACATATTTTGAAGCCACATAAGAAGTCTGAGATGTGGGATTCCAATGAACTCACCTTAAAATAAATTATCTATTGCCCTTTAGATGATATTACATAAGCATCTATACTTTTTCTCCATGCACAATAAATGCAACAAAATTATGAAGCTAATTGATCAAGAACAGCATTTTAAAACCAAAACGTGAATGTAGGAGTACAAACAGAATTAAAATGGGGGGGGGGTAAAGAATGAAACACCAATCAATTCCCAATACTTATGATAATTAACAATTTATGCCAAAGAAAACCCCAATATATATTAAAACAACTTACAAATTAATTAACTATCAATATAACGCAGATATTATTTTATATGTATATAAAAATGTTAAAAAAGAAATAACTTTTTTAAAATTTATTTATGTATTTATTTATAATTAATTCAAAATCCAATTAATTAAACACTACTTGATTGCATATCAAATAAGGGGTGGGGGAAACACTGCAAATATAAAGTATAAACCAAACTGGGGATAACACCAAAAGGCGGGAAATTCAAACAAACACAAATGGCTGGAGGCAAGCAAGGAAAAGCCTCCCACGCCGCCTCACAGCTGATCCAGCCTCACAGCTGATCAGCGGAATAATAGAACGGAGGGAAGAGGGGGGGTTATAACACAATAGCAAATAAATAAAAATATATATATCAACAATCGAAATATATATATATCTAAGAACCAAAGAGCACTGAAACTAACTAACAAGGCACACAAACGCAAGCAACTTTAACAATTTAAAGACAAACTGGAAGAAAAGGGGGGGGCAAAACAAACGGAATCAAAATTTGTATATATAACCAAGGGAATACCCCAACCAGGAATGTCGCCACCCACAAACACCTTAAGAAAAAACAAGCTGGGCTCTACACAAGCAACAAACGTTTTAAAGCGCCAGCAATACAAAGGAAAACAGCCGGCAAGCCGGCGAGAAGCCACAGGGCGCGTGGGCGGACGCCCGCAGCCCAGCTGCTCGTCGGGGCTCAAAACAACAACAGAGAATGATGAAGAGCAACGGGACCAGGAGGAAAGAGCAGAGAAGGGAAAATGAGGTATTTAGCAAGGAAACGATCACCAACAGAACGCTGAAAGAGCCCCTGCAAGCGTGAACCAGCAGTAAGTGCCGCAAGGCAAAAAAGGCGCACACTTAAGGAGGAGCAGGCTATATATACCTGCTCAAAACCCTTGCCCAATTGGTCAAGGTGCACCACCTGACCTATTACACAATTTTCTGGAACCTTCCCGAGCCTTCCCAATAATAGGGTGTAGGCAAATCCGCCCCAGCCAAATGGGCAGGAACGTTATTACTAAATAATAAAGGGAGAGTGCATTAAGGCTTTCCTCATGTGAACAGAGGCTCCACCAGGCTGAGCATGCCACAACACAAGGAGACAGCCCAGAAAACCTTTTTCTTCTCGTGACATGTAGTGGCTCAGACTCTACACACCATGCATTGAAATCATATCCAATGCACATTGAAAGCACATGACTCCCCCCACAGAATCCTGGAACTGTGGTTTCCCCCTCACAGAGCTACGCCAGGACTCTTAACATTAACAAACTACAATTCCTATGATTCTTTGGGGGATGTCATGTGGTTTAAATGTGTGTTGCATGTGCATTAAATGTATGGTATGGATCTGCCCTTTATGCCTGCAGGAGCAGAATAAGCCCCATTTGTGATAAAGGTTGTGTCTCTCTCAGCACTGAGAGAAGGAATGGTAATTAGGAAGCTGGGGGCCCAGAGAGCATGAGAGCATGGCCCATGTGGTGGGGCAGAGCCACCAAGCCACACCCCCAACACTGGTATCACTGCAGCTTAACTGGATAAGGCTGGGGTGGAGAAGGATGGTAGCAAGGTGCATACTAGTGGAGCCAATCCAGTACTCCTGCTGTTGCACCCTTGCAACCCCGATGTCACTATCACCCTACTTCACCCTACTTCACCCAAGAAAGCTGAAGCAGTGTCAGCCTTCAGAGAGGGGCTCTATGACTTTCCCCACCTCACCAACCGCTATTGCCAGAGAAATGGTGAGAAGGAAGGAGTATGATGGGCCCCTTCCCGGCAAATCTTAGGCCACTCGGCAACTGATATTGTTTGGCAAGTAAAGAAGCAAGCAAGGACAAGGCTGACTGGCTTACTCCTTTCTTGCCATCCTCTTGCTTGACTATCCCAAGTCTCCTCGCTCAGCCTCTCCTTCAGCTCAAGCCCCAGGAGAAACATTCTGCTCTCATGCTTGTGGCAACGCACCAGCTAACAAGCAGCGACAGGCGAGCTCCTCCATCTCACCTCAGAAAGGACTTTGCTTTTTCAGGTGCACATTTAAAGCTCTGTCACACCATTTTAAACAGTCATGGCTTCCCCCAAAGCATCTCGAGAACTCCAGTTTGTTAAGGGTGCCAAGAGTTGTTAGAAGACCCCTCACAGAGTGGTTTAACAATCAATCCTTCTTCCCAGGAATTGTAGCTGTGTGTGGGGAATAGGGGTCTCCTAACAGCTTTTCGCACTCTTAACAAAGTACAATTCCCAGGATGCTTTGGAGGAAGCCATGATTGCTGAAAGTACTATAATACTGTTTTAAATGTATAGCACAGATGAAATATTGGACTGAATGGATCCTTTCAAAAGACAGTTCAGAAAAAACAAATGCTTAAGGCCTAGCTTCCAACTTTCCCATCAACCTGTGAGCCTTCAGCTCCCCTCCCATCCAGGGTAAAGTCAAAGTTTCCATCATGGCAAAGCCATCACCATCATCAGTGGTACTCCTCTCTACCAGTGGAGGTCAGCGGAGAGGCAGCTATATGCCATCCTTCCGCAGCCATAACATTGGGGAGCTAATATTGCACTCTAAGGTCCTGTACTCTTCTACTTGTCAGTAAACTACAGAATTCAATAGGGCTTTCTTTTGAGTAAACATATATAATAAGGTCAAAGTAATAATGTGCACTTGTACTAAACAGTGTCTTTTCACAGTCTCTCTTAATTTTTAAAATTAAAGTTGCAAATGTGTTTCAGACAACAATTTATAGTAGGATATAGTAGCTATATCCTCACCAATCTACACAGCGCCTGGCTTGTGGGTATGCTCAATAGGGGGCTTTGGGGGTATTTTTGTTATAGAATTATAAAATGTGAGACTGGCATGATAAATCCACAGGAGCAATCTGTTTTCCAATCTGTGCTGCCTATGGACTCTTGCACAGCATCACTGTGATCATTTCCAAAGTATCCTGTTTTTATGCTAAGTCTTTTAATATAAAAGTTGCAAGGAAGATTTTTGTCTCTTTCAAATGCATTTTTTTTAAATACAAGAAAATCTCTTCTGAGAAGAATTCTCCCTGACCCCAAGCAGAGAGTCTTCAGCTATAGTGTTGAAGAAATACTATTCCTTTCTCTTATTTATTTTTGTTACACATAGGTCACCTGAAAACATGAAGTTAACTGGACAGCTCACAAAATAAAATACGCATTTTAAAATGTACAAATATTCAGTTAAATGCAGCATTAAAACAGCATCAGTTAAGATCAGAAACTGTAGAAGAAAACAGAAAGCAGAAGCAGTCTTTGCCCAAAAGACATTAGAGTAGGTGCCAGGTGGTTTTTTTCCAAGAAGGACATTCCACAGGCACAGTCCTTCCATGTGTACCATTTATAGTGCTATGGCTGCTGTTTGTTGTAATGTTTTTTGAAGTGAAATTGTAGTGGATCATCCACACCACTGATCACATGTTGCTGTTTTCTGGAGCATGGTTACATTTTTACCACTGACAGGATGTGCTTGGACTGAGAGAAGTAATGTGGCTATAGTCACACCCCTTCTGTTCCTTTGTTCTTCCAACTAGTAAATGTCAGAGTTATGAGCATGTGCACAGAGTGCTAAGAGCTCTTCCACTTTTTTTGTGTGTGGTGGTCGGTATTATATATCTGGTATTCCGGAATTCTGTTCATGAGGGAGATTAGGAGATTAGACAGCAGGAACCTCTTGAGTTCACTGTTTTAGTATGATCTATGTAGAACCTCTGGTTAAAAAGGTCAGTTGGGGGGAAAGAGGCATGAAACAGAAGTTACTCAAATCACATGCCCTGAATGTGACAAAGAAGCAACAAGCTGCACAAATCACTGTCCACAGCTTGAAAATATTGCAGACCCATGTGGGACCTTTCACAAATGTTGGATGTTTTGCAACAGAAGAAAAAGTAGTTTGATGACTCCAATATTCCAGAATAGCGATGGAATGATAATGTTAGGCGGAAGCATACAGAAAAATCTGGAACAAAAACTGGAGGTACAGCTCTGCAAACAGTATTTCTGGAAGGACATCTGCTGAAAAGGCCTTTTCACTCATAGCCACATGCCATACCTCAATTGGTGGAGGCACTCGCTGAAGAGCCACAAATGAAAATCTCAGAGTCTTGTTAGGTATATGTTGGAAGAGACAATTGTTCTTGAAAAAGATGCATGAAACATTATGCTTTCACAGAAGCAGCTCATAAAAGTTAGCATGAATGTAAATGGACCTAGATCTAGAATATGACCCATTGAAGAGAAATGTCTAAAATGAGTGTATAACCTATTTCCATCCTTTGGGTTCCTCTAGGGACACATTCTGCTCTTCTCTGAGCTGGAATAGGAAACCATCTATTGAGAGGAGAGATTTGTTTTATCAGCTAAGAGTTGGAGGTAGGGTTTAGAAATGTCAACATTTATAGAAAATAAACCCTCCCCAAATCTGCTCTGGAGGGTTGGGGGAACCCCTGGAACATATTTAAGGGTACGCAGGGGGGAGAAAGGCCCATTGATCAAACAGAAATCCTTGTGCTGATGGGACATTTACTTAGTGTTATATTGGACATTATACATATGATTCCATAAAAGAAGCCACAGACCTGAACTTACAAGATCTGAACAGGGTGGTTCATGAGAGATACTCTTGGAGGTCGCTGATTCATAGGTCGCCATAAGTTGTAATCGACTTGAAGGCACATAACAACAACATATTGGAACAGTGGAACAGTGGAACCAATTCCCTTTGGATCTTCAGAAATCTCCCTCTCCTTTTTTTTCCAGCAGCAGAATTGATAGAAATCTATTGGTGATTTCTCAGCTATTTCAGTCACAATCCAGAGAAATGACTGGGGCCATATTCATACCATACATTTATTCCACTATTATTCCATTTTAAACAGTATTGGCTTTCCCCCAAAGAATCCTGGGAAGTGTAGTTTGTGAAGGGTGCTGAGAGTTGTTAGGAGACCTCTATTCTCCTCACAGAGCTACAGTTCTCAGAATAGTTTAACAATCAGTCCATCTTCCCAGGGAACTCTTCCCAGGGTGGGAGGCAAAAATCCCAATACACATCTTGTGCAACTTCTTGAGTGCACACCAAGATAATTAGCAGCACTGCAGCCTATATGCCCTATCTTAACAGGAGATTCCACAACATGACCCTTTGGATTCCTTCCCACACTGATTGTAAGCTTAATGATTTCATCTTAAAGTTGAGAGAAGTGGCCCGTAATGCGCTCCATCTCACAAGTGCATTCAACCAGCATAGGTATGCTGTGCTCACATAAGCTGCCTGCTGAGCTAATGGATTCACCTCCTTTCCTTCCTTTATCTACTCCAAACTATGGGAAGTATGCCCAAATAACATTTTCAGCTCCCACAGTTGTGCTGCAGTGCGGCCAAAGAGAAATGGTGTTGTTGCTAAACAAGCAAGCAGCCAAAACTGATACAGACCTAGTTCTATTCCAGGATTCAATGCATGAACATAAGAAGCTACTTTATGCTGTGTTAAGATGCTTGGACTACTATGGCAAATGATCTCTTTCCCATCAGCTGCTGACTGATCCTTTTAGCTGGAGATGTCAGGGATTGCTTCTTTTGTCTGCAGTCTACCCCTGTATCCTAAAAGTGCAGAAAATAGAGAATAGCCTTGCATGCTCAAATCAGGTTCCTGGTAATAGCAGTTTCCTTTCCTTTTTTGAAAACAAATGTTTCCAGACCACCTGGCAGGATAGTCTGTGGGAGTGGTTGACCAAATCTCATAGTCCATAGAAGGGGTAAAATTCCAGTGCTCAGGAGCTGAGACCAGTGTCCTGTATAGTTTATTTTATTTATAATTATTTATATTTGTTACAATAAAAAATTATCCAAGTGGTATACAAGTCCAATTATAAATAAAACATGTCTAAAATACACAATCAAATGCAAAGATGTATCACTGAACGCTAAAGTCAGGATTATTCAGACCGTGGTATTCCCGATCTCTATGTATGGATGTGAACGTTGGACAGTGAAAAAAGCGGATAAGAGAAAAATCAACTCATTTGAAATGTGGTGTTGGAGGAGAGCTTTGCGCATATCGTGGACAGCAAAGAAGACAAATAATTGGGTGTTAGATCAAATTAAACCAGAACTATCACTAGAAGCAATGCCAAACTGTTTTATTTGATTTAACAATGGAAGGGAGTTACAGAAGTCATCTTTGTTTTGTTTTGTTTAAAAATCCCTGTAGTTGGGTCATCTGTTCAGTCAAGGTGAGAAAACAGATAATGAGTTGACAAGCATTACAACTGAAAATGCAAACAATGGCAATAATTACCCAAATTAACAGTACAGTTTTGATGATTTGTCACAGGAAGACCTTCTAGCGGTGGCAGTACATTTCAGAATTAATTTCTTCCCAGATAATGACTCTGAGCAAAGAAAGCGATGCCTTTCCTCTCTTCCCTCTCCTTCCCCCTACCATTTTAATAATGCAAGTCTGACATGTTAACAATCGGGCACATGCTCATTCATTGTAGGCTGATCTCAGCTGTCTGATAATGGCTTAAGAAGGATGATGAGTGGAATCGCACATCAAGAGACTCCTTTGTTGATGGAGGGGACCAGGAGTGCATTTCCAATTTGCAGTTTGGAGATGAGGCTTCAGAAGCTCTGCTTATGTTTGATGCCCACTCAGTTGTTACCACCAAACCGCCAACTTCAGAGGTCAAGGATTCTTTTATATTGGATATGGGCAAGTGCCTAAGTAGATTTTCTGGAAATGTTGGCAATTTCCATATAAAACAGAAAAGGTGCAACTGTGCAAGTGGGAGATTTGGATGTGAATGTGTGTCACATTCCTGTTTACGTACATTCTGGCTTTCAGAATGAAGGTTCTCAACAGTTTGCCATAGCGGTCATCCTGAAATCAAGGGGAAAAATGTATTATGCAACTCACACATTATTTTAAAAAAGACAAGGAAAACTGTGTGTAGAAGGAAATGGCACCCTGTAGTGCTCCTCAGATTGCTTCGCTTCAGGTTGCCAGTGTGGATTTTATGTTGAGGAATACTCCTTGCCTGAATTTATTTATTTATTACTCTTCTATCCCACCTTTCCTCCAAGATGTTCAAGATGGTGGACATCAGGGATGGGGAACTGGAGCCAGCCAATGGGCCAGATCCTCCCCTTTGTCATGGCCCCGTCAGAGGACTCATCAGACGAGGATGACTCGGGAGTAACAGCAGCAGACCCAGAAGCAGCAGACCCAGAAGGAGAAACGGAGGAAACTCCTGAGAACCCAGCTCCTTCTCCCCCTCAGCCGCAGAGCACCCCAGACACAGCTGAAGCCCTTCAGCCAGACGCAGCCAGTGAACAGGAGACTCCCCCCTTACCTGCAGAACGTAGACAACAGAAGGTCAGGCAGAAGAGGGGCAGGCCTGTCCACTTAAGGCCAAAACGCTGATGGCTCACACCTGCTGACAAACCTGCTCCTTAAAAGTCAAACCTTGGCTTCAGCTTGTTGCTGACTACAATGTCAGGCGTGACCACTGTGTGTCTTCCTATCCCCTGAACCTTGACTTAGACTGATCTCTCGGCAAACTAGACCCGGACCTTCACTGATGTCTCTTCTGGATTTCTGGCTTGGCACGTAAGCTTCGAACGGCCTCTGCCGTTATCTTGCTTCCTCCTTGCTAGCCTGGCAGATTTATAGTCAAGCTGCCGGCTGAGGACTTACGGCCTGGCAATTACCAAGGAATCTCCAGCCCTGCCTGCACCCCCACCGATACTGCTGTCTCAGTGAAGAGCTGACGCCCTTTCCACTGTGGGCTAAATATGACAGGTGGGCAGGGCTGTCCATCTGTCAATGACCTGACATCATAATGATGTCGGGGTGACACAGCACTTTGGAACTCCAGCAATCCAAAACCCATAGCACTTTGGAACCCCAACAATAATTGGGACTTCAAAGTGCCAGGCAGAGCTTTTTGCAAGCCCCTTGCAAATAGTCTTGTGCTGTGCTTTGAAGTCCCAATGATGACCACTTTTTTACCTGCACACACCTGACATCATAGTGAGTGGCTAGACAGCATGGCTTGGCCAAAATGGCTCATCAAGCTAAATGAGGACTGGCAGGTCTAATTAGGCCCATAAACCAGATGTTCCCATTTTGTCCTCACAACAACAATGTGAGGTAGGTTAATTGACTGGCCCAAGGTTACCCAGTGAGTCTTATGGTTTATTGGGGATTTGAATTGTGGTCCCTCAGGTCCTAGTCCAACTAACCAGTACACCACAATCCCATGAAGAACAATAGCAAGCCAGTGAAAGGAACTCTATCCTAGCATTCTCCTAAAATGTGTTTTTTTGTTTTAATTTTACTAATGTCTTTATTTTATGAAAACCCATTTCAAATATATCTAAATATGAAGCAATTATGAATCATTATGATACATTACGTGTAACATCAGTTGATGCATGAGCCCTAATTTTCCAATATTCTATAAATAATTTTTTTTTTTGTCAAAAATATTGTTCTGTTACTTATTTTCATTAAGATAAAGCTAGTCAATATTGCTATAACGGCATGTTTTCACATTATATTTTCCCACAAGTGTGTGTGTGTTTTCATGTGCAGTGAGGTTTTTATATGAGGGATGATTCAAACATGCAACCTCAACCTCTAGTTTGAAGTGATACAATCTATAGTGTTATGGGTTTGGGGGTTGAGATCAGAGCTTGGAAAAGTTACTTTTTTGAACTACAACTCCCATCAGCCCCAGCCAGCATGGCCACTGGATTGGGCTGATGGGAGTTGTAGTTCCAAAAAGTAATTTTTCCAAGCTCTGGTTGAGATAGATTATTTATATCAGCCTCTGATTTGGAACCCTACATCTGGAGGTGAGAAACCTGCTCTGCTGGTCAAATGAGTCTCTTTTGTTAATCTAATAGAGTGGCCAGGTGGACTAATGGCCATGTGCCCATTAACTAGTGAATGGACCAGGGAGATCCTTTTGTTATTGAAACTCTTCAGGAGAGCCCCCCCCCTCCTGGGGTCTAAGTGAGGCTTGTGTTTTGAGTTGAGTCTGAGGAAAGGCTGAGTACTAGAAGCAGGCAGAGAGGCTGGATCCCTGCACCATGGCTTTAGGATGCCTCCTGTAAGCCTGATGGAAAGCAAGATATTGGACTGCTGGTGCCTTGAACCCATCCATTTTAAGCTCAGGTTGGAATGTGTGTAAATAAACAAACCATATTTCATAATACAGTTTTATGTATTTTAATTGTATTTTATGTATTTTAATGTTTTGTGGTTTTATTGTTTACAATTTTATTATGTATGTGCTTGATTTTATTTTTGTAAGCCACCCTGAGTGCCCTATTACAGGGTAGAAGGGCAGGATAGAAATATTTTAAATAAATAAATAATAATAAATAAAGACATCACAGTTTCCACTGACCTTCTTTCCAAGGAAACCAAACCCTGGGCAAGCACAGGGACTCTTGGAGATCTCACTGCTTGGAGATTGGGGTGGCGTGCAATAATATGATGTCTGTCTGTGTGTGGCTTCAGGCAGGCATAGTAATAGAAAAAGGAGAGACCAAGATACTCTAAGGCAGAGGCAGCCAACACAGTGGCCTCCAAATGTTGCTGGACTTCAACTCCCATCAGCTCCAGCCAGCATGTTCTATGATCAGGGATGGTAAGAGTTGCAGTCCAACAACATCTGGAGCTACACCTGCTCTGTGGAAACAAAAAAGAAAAAAGAAAAAAAGATGTTCTTTTGTTTCCCTGTCCTGCCAATTCAAGGGAGTTGGCATTTACCTACAAACTCATTTAAAAAAAGAAAAGAAAGAAAAATTGGACTGGGGAAGAGGGTGTAGGAATATGTTTGTAGCTTCTCTGTCTGCTTTGACTGTTACTTCAGAGACAGAATTACCTCCAATGACTCTCAAGTATGTGTATTTCTCTTTTGGAAGTCAGTTTACATATTTTCCCTAGAGATTCCAGCAAAACTCACTGAGCTGAGGCTCCGATATTTTATTGTATATATGTGTAAGATTTCTTACCCACCCTTCACCATAAGGTCCCAGGGCACGATCTGGAGGTTCATCACAAAGCTCAATTCAAAGGAGCAGTGAGCTTTTATGAGCTCCACAATTCTTCTCTGCTTCAGAGGAATCCCTGGCTTCTCTTCAAGCCTCCAGAGCAGCCCTCTTCAATTCCCAAAACATTTTTTCTGTCAGAGCTCCTCATTTACAATCCCCTGTCCCACCTTTTTAAGATTTAGTGTCTGGCAGATTGAACAGGGGGAAGATATGAGGCTGGGGAAAGTCTGTATCTTTACCCCTCCCTCTCCTTGGCACACGGACTACAGATGAGCATGGAAAGCCCCTACAAACATGCAACTGTATGCAAGGGGGCCTTCATGTTTTCACCTCAGTGTGCATACATAGGGGGCATGGTCAGAGAAGTACTCCAATGTCAGGGACATGACTAGACAGCACAGCCCTGCTCTTCCCTCACATACTTATTGAATATGTGAAGAGGTTTAGCAGAGCTTAGACTAACATGATATATAGATCAGTGATGGACAGAAGGTAGATAGGGATCTACTTGCAGATCTCCAGAGATTTGTAGAAGATTGACAAGGGTGCTGGAGTCCCAATTCTTTAACAATAGCAACAACAAAATGATTTTTCCAGCTTAATAATACTAATACTAATAACATAAACATTATTTTAATATTATTAAAATATAAACATTCACAATGAAAATACACAATAAAACAATCCCATTAAAGCATTAAAATAAACTTTCATAATTAAAATATGCAATTACAAAATCCAATTAAAACAACACAGTAATTAAAACAGGTCGCGAGATCAATGGAATGCTGGTGTGTTGAAATTAGGCTGCTGAAATGAAGAGAGAAAACCAGGAGTGGACTTCTATGTAAAATAACAATAAGCTCAGTACTGAAAACCAATCCACCCTGTTCTTTCATACCAGCTCTACATCTTTTCCTCCTGGCTCTGGTTAGTAAATCTTGGAGTTGTAGTAAAAAAAACAAAGTCAATGGAAAAAGCCTGAAGTCTGCTCTTCCTTAACAGTTCTGTGTAGGCATACAAAGGGCACATGGGTGGGGGGTGCATGCACCCCATTGACTCCAGCCCCAACCTTTCTGCACTCAGCAGTAAGGTCTGAAGGAGGATTCAAAGTGTGTTCAGTTGAACACGCTTAGAGGCCTCCCCGCAATTGGGAACCATGAATGGTCAGAGAGAATTCCACATGTGTTCAGTTGAATGTGTGAAGAACGTCCCTTCAGAATTTCCTCCCAAGGCACAATCGTCTCGGGCTGCAACTGGCAGGGATGGGGCTGATGGGGACGGTGGTTGAGGGAGCAACTCCACCTCAACATGTTTTCAAGAGAATTCCTGAACAGGGTGAAATTCTAGGCTTTGCTTTTACTCTCTGCTTACTGCACTCAGTGAGGTTTGGATTTTTGGACTTTATCTGGGAGGAGGTGCTATGTGGATAATCTTGCCTTTCAGCTAAGGATGGAAATACTGGATTTGTTAGCCTTTTCTTCTTGTTCACTTTTATAGTTAAGATTCTAAGACTGATTTCTCTGACAGCCTAAATTACAGGATGGTTATGCATTTCCAATCTTTAGTGTCAAAAACCATAACTGCTAATGTGGTGGTAAATGATATTTTTTCTGTATATGACCACAGTCTCTTTCAGAGAAGTTTCTATTTGCAATCCAGACTTCAAATTATGTAAGACACTTTCTGAAGCCGCACGGTGTGTGTACTGTGTAGAGTACAATAAATGGAGAGTGGCAGGGAGGATTATAAAATGAGGGTAGGTTTTGATAATAAAAAGTCTAGTAACTTTGGCTGGATAGCACAGAGCATGTGCAAAATGCCTTGCTTTTGTGAAGGCAATGCCTGCTCACTGATCTGGGTATGCTGTGGAATCTGAGGTCCTGTTGCTTTGCTTTCACCCAGTTCACATTTGTTTATTTAGCAAAAATTATAAATGGCTTCCTTGATAAAAGACTGCTATATGGAAATAGACTGCCTTCAAGTCAATCCCGACTTATGGCTACCATATGAATAGGGTTTTCATGGTAAGTGGCATTCAGAGAGGGTTTACCATTGCCTTCCTCTGAGGCTAGTCCTCCCCAGCTGGCTAGGGCCTGCTCAGCTTGCCACAGCTGCACAAGCCAGCCCCTTGCTTGTCCGCAACTGCCAGCTGGGGGGAAACTGGACTTCTTGGGACTATGCAGCTTGCACAGGTGGCAGGGCATGTAACCCCTTGAGCCACTCACTGTGGGGGTGATCTTTAGCTGGCCCTTGACACCCAGGAGACACAAGCAGGGATTTGAACTCACAGACTCTGGACTCCCAGCCAGGCTCTCCTCCCCACTGTGCTATACCAGCGGTCAAAAGACTGCTAAGCAGTTTGCAAAGAAAAACATAAAATATTCATTTAAAAAATTAATAAAAGCAAAAATTAAAAAGTTAACATAATTTTTTTTAAAAATCAGTAAAATCTGCAATTTTAAAATATTATACACAATAGTACTACATGTTAAAATATATGCCTGGGTAAGCTTGCAGAAACCATTTTTTTTAAAGCAGGTTCTGAAAACAGTATGGTGAAGGTGCCTGCCTAACATTACTGGGCAGGGAGTTCCAAAGAGTAGGTGCTACCACATTAAAAGATTGATTTCTTGCAAGTGGAGAACAAATATGTGGTCCTTATAAAAGTGCCAGTTCTGCAGATCTAAGCAGCTGAGCGGACAGATATACGGTAAGGCAATCCTTCAAGTAAATGTCCCAACCTGCTGAGGGCTTTCTATAGTAATAGTAACACCTTTAATTTGGTCCAGTAACAAATTATCCTCCAGTGCATATCTATTAGCAGCAGTGCAGTATGATGACAGGGTCTTGCTCCTGTCAGCAATCGTGCTACAGCATCCTGCATTAACTGCAGCTTTTGGACCAAGCCCCACATAAACTATGATCACTCTCATCTCATCTCACCATTCCACGATTGCCAGCTTTTTCTGCTGGAAAATCCCCCAGAGTATTCAGGAATCCACCAGTTTTCATCTGTCTCTTGGGCGGTTTATCTGAACAGGCCCTTCACCCTTGCAGGGGAGAATTATTGCCACCAATCCAAACTTCACCAGATAATGGTCTGACCATGACAAAGGAGTACATTGCACCCCCCACACAGGGGTCCATTACTCATACCACTTGGGGAAAAGACTACAGCAAGGGCTTTCCCTGCTCAGTGTGTCGGACCAATGACCATCTGAGACCGCCCCATGGTAGCAGTACTTATACCACTCATGGTTGTCATGGAGACCCTGGAGACCATGGAGCCAGCCCATGCCAGCCACTCTTATTAGTAGCACTAGCTCTTCTTTTTTAAGAAACAGAAATACAAGGACTCTTTGTCATAGACTCCAGGTCTACCACACCTTGCTTTTCAGTGGGTAAAACTGAACTAGAAAAATCACCAGTGTTTTTTAATGGATAGATCTGGACTTTCTGATGAAGCACCTTGGACAGCTCCTTGAAAGTTCTGACTACAACCTGGAGCAAATTCTAGTGCCCCACTGACATGGAGCCACCATATATATAAAGAAAAACGTATAAAGAGAAGGCCTTAGTCTTGGATGTGGATGTGGATGTGTGCTGGAGATCCTATAACAGTCTTTGGAATGAAATCTTCAGTTTAACAATTTGGGGCCCATGTTATATAGGACAGGCCAAGCAGTGTTAGGCTCTCGTGAGTCATCCTGAATGTCACGTCAGTTGCAAAAGACTCCCCACATGGCAGGATTTTATGCAATTAAGCCTTTCTGTTAATACATGCAAGGAAACAGCACAGAAAGAAACTGCCCTTGTTTTCTGATAGCAGGAAACAATCAGGGCACAGGGCCCAACAGTTTGGCTCATCTGGCTGAATAAGGGAGCAGTGTTAACTCTTGATTGCAGACCTACAGAGCTGACAAAAGTTGCCAGGTCGACATTTCCAATAATAAAGGACGTTGCAAAGCTGTAGTGTTAGTTCTATGGGTTTCTATAGAGCTACAGTGTTTTGAAATAAGGGAGGTCCATTATGTGTTAGGGAGATGTGATATTCCGGAATCAGGGACGATCATTTAAAATAATGGGTGTCCCTTAGAACAAGGGCCATCTGGCAGCATTAGCACTGAAATACTTTACCCAGAAAAACAAAAGGGACAGAATACAGTGATGGTTTTTGTTTTGTTTTATAGCCTGAAGTGTGGGAATTATGCACAAAAGCATCATTGACGGGGAGGAGGGCAATGTTTGGTTCAAAGGGAATCTGTTGTTGTTGTTAGAGTCATAATGTGTGAACTAGGATTTGAGATACTGCACAGCACCTATCTTGCAGTTAAAGGCTGTGTATACACCATACATTGAAAGGACTTTTAAAGCAAAAGTTCTTCCCCCAAAGAATCACGGGAACTGTAGTTTTCCCCCCAGAGAGCTATAATTCCCGCTGTCCTTAACATATTACAGTTCCCAGGCTTCTTTGGGGGAAGGTGCTTTAAATGTATGGTGTGTGCACGCAGCCAAAGACAACAGGAGAAATGAAGGAAGTGACCATTTCCTGGCTTTTTCGGTGGCCTTCAGTGGCCAGTTTAAGAATCAGTGCAGATCAACAGCAAGAAAGAGAAAGCATGACAAATGACTGTGCTTGGATATCTGAAGTGTAGATGCACCGAGGTCTGTCTTTCTCAAGAACGTTGTTTTACACTTCAGATGGCAAATGTAAAACTGTTGGGTTAACATGTCCTTACAGAGGCCTCATGGAGGGACTAAACAAAACAGGACAAAAATGGGGAGGGAAGCCTTCTCTTCTGAACTTGGGAGCGCACAGAGGCTCTTCCTCTGGCACTTTTCTCCTGGCACTGAGAAGATGAATCATCCTTGGGGACCAGTGCCTTCTGGGGAAAAGTGGGGGGACAGACAGCGATGTAACTGGTGGTGTCTGCTCTTGACCAGCTTGCTCAAAGGGAATCCAGTTCCCTCTCCATGCAGGTGAGGGGGGAAGAAACGGGCTGTTCTTGTAATCTCTGCACCTCAAGTTTTGCTTAACATGGAGACAGGGAACTGGTAGTGCTCCAGACATTACTGGACTATGACTCCCAACTTCCCTGACTAGGGATGGGCAAATGTGTCCACTTTGGTTTCTCTTCATTTCTCATTTTTCCCATCTTAAGTTGTCTTCTCCACATTTCCACATCAGTTTAGATTTTTTTAAAAGTCCTTATGAAAATTCATCAGCAGTTTAGTGTGAATTTCTCTTAATGCATGCATTTTCGCAAGCAATTTTCCCTAATATAATGCATTTTTGTATGTCATTTTCATATGCACATATGCATTTTTATGAATACTTTAGTAGATGCATCTTTGGACACATTACTTGGCTGAAGAACTGCACTGCAAAATCTAGAGACGTGTGAATGTTAAAGGATGGCTGTGTTTCAGTTCTTTGATTGTTTTGGGAAGTGTGAATTAAGTATGTTTGCCTTTAAATGCAAACTGAATTGCATTTTTCCTCCATCCCTCTGGAATCTGACCATTGGCCATGCTGGCTGCAGCTGATGAGAACGAAACTCAAACAACATCTGGAGGGTCACAGGTTCCCCATCTCTAGCCAAGGTGAAAATGGTATAATCACAAGACAAACCTATTGCCAACCCTAGTGGGGTCCAGCAACTCTTTCTGAAGGCTGAGAGCTGCCCACCTCCTCTTCTCCAGTGCATATCATTTGGCCTTTAAAAAATGTGCAGCTTTGGATCCCACCCCCAAGATACATTTGTCCTCCTCAGTTTACATGCTTAGATGTCAGTTGGAGATGTTTTTGTTCACTCAGGCTTTATATACTGAAGTTAGGTTCTTTTAATACTTAACAGCTGCCGATAGGTTTTGTGTGTATGTGTGCTTAATGGTTCTGAGTTTTATAGTTTTATTGGTTAATATGTTTTATTTATGACATGTCTTTTTCTGTTTTTATGTTGTGTTGTACATTGTCCTGGGATCCCTTGGGAAGAAGAACAATCTAGAAATGTAACTAACTAATAAATAAATTATTCTGCAGCCCCATCGTATGACATGAAAGATAGTTCATATACCTATCACAATTATCGTTCCTTTCATTGCACATTAAGGTTTTGTTCTGTAGGAACATCCTTTGAAAAAAATGGGGGACACTTTGTTTTAGTCACATGGAAAGGGCTTTAGAAGGCCTTCAATCTGATTATAGAGATGCTACTTGCTAAGAATTTTGAGCACCTCTGCAACTGGAGGGTAGTTCATTACTTATCACGACTGCAGTGCGTGTTTGAAGCAGCAGTACTGAAAATATGCTCCCATGAAAGGGAGAGGTAGAAAGACAGGTTATGTTGTGAGAGGCAAGCTCCAAAAATGTAAAGCAGCTGGTAAAGAACCTGGGGAAGAAGCAAATTCTAGGTACCTCTTGAAAGATGTGCGAAGAGAAAGGGGTATTTCCAATGGAAATGGGAAAAGCTTACATATACTTTTACAGAACTAATGGATGTAATGCTATGGGCCTGTACAGAGTCAAAGGAGCAGAAAATATATGCTGACAAACCTTGAGAAGAAAAAAAAGTAACAAGGAAACCTCTTCTGCTGCAAAAACTCCAAACATGCACAGCCCTAGAGGACATGTCACACATTGCACAGACAAAAAGCGGACTTGCCATAATGTGAGCACCTGTTTGAGAGTTGAAGCCAATCTTTTTTAAAAAGTAATTTATTAAATACTTTTAAACTTTGTGTTTTCAAATGTTCTACAAGTCAATCAGAAGAACAAGTTGATACAAACAAAAAGTGTGGGAGGGGGCGAGGAGATCATCAATCACCCTATAAAAAACACTTGATACAGGGAGTGTGAACATTTGTGTTTATTTTGCTATTCAGAAACCCAAGAGAGTTTAGTGGGAGAGAAGCCAGCCAAGAAAGAAGGCTTCAGTTTTTTGGAGGTGGTGCTTAACATATCAGACTAAAAAAAGGTGTTACATCCAATATGGTAGCCAGCACAATCAATCAATCAATCAATGTCAGAACCCATGTTTTGAGCTGGAAGTTCGATAATGTTACCAAGAAGGTCGGCTCAACTATACACATGCCTGTAGACTATGCATTTATTTTGGCTTTGCTCTAAGCAATGAGCACAACACCAGTTCAAGGAATCAGAGGAGGCCAGGGCAGCTCAAGCTAAGTATCAGGGAAGTCCCAGGTTCCCACCAAACATCCTCCCCATAGTAACTCTTGTAGAGGGGGATTTCCCTATCCTAATCAATATGCATATGATGGACCATGTAAGTGCAAACCTAATTAATCTCCAGAACATCTACCATATCTAATGAAAGTAGACACCCTTACTTAGCATTAATTAACTATGGGCAGTTAGGAAGCTTCCAACAAGCACCTTCCCTGGTAATTCAATTAAGTCTAAATCTGCATTTCTTATGAAACATTCCACCTTTCCATATGAGAAATGTCATAGTCACACCTGGGCATGAGTTCTGATTGCCCAGAGACCTCTAATGACTTCCCTGCTACTATTCAGTGAGAAACTTGTATTGATATTTCTGCAATAACTCAGTACATGAATTAATTAACATTTAATGTCCTTTCCATCCAGCCCTGTCTTTAATGATCTCATCCTTAATACTAGAGCTAACACTCGCCATGAAATTTCTTTCCTATAATTGTCCACCTCTCAGTTTCTATTTTATTTAGTCTTCATCACTCAGGCTGTTTTGATGGCCCATGTTTCTCACCAGTTCTGTCCCTTACGGACTTGTTGGACTGCTCTGTGTCGCTGTTCTTCAAGCTTGCGGCAACCCTGTGGATCATTGTTGGAGTAAGGATGGAGGCAGAACAATTTGATGGTCCTAAAATTCCTGTAGATTGGAACACAACTCCTGATTAGATTACACACCTCCATATTTTGCAATGTAATTTCAGTGTGCAAAAAGTGCACACAGAAGGAAGTATTCTACAGATAAATGTGTAAAAAAATTGTATTTTACAGGAAAGCACATTGAAAAACATGAAAAAATACATATATTGGTGAAACACAAAACTCCATACAATAATGCATAAAATAATTTAAATGCAAAAATAATTTAAATGCACAGTTTTGATACATTTGTTTAAAAAATCTTCACAAAACAGGATGGAATGGACCCACAACTGAGTGCAGGCAAAGATGAAATGGATTGTATGTAGGCTGATCTGCCCATCCTTCTGTGGGAGCCAGACTTCTTTCTTTCTCTCTCTCTCTCTCTCTCTCTCTCTCTCTTTATTTATTTATTTCATTTGTATACCACCCCATAGCCGAAGCTCTCTGTGTGGTTTACAACAATTAAAAACATTAAAAACAAATATACAAATTTAAAAACACATTTTAAAAAAGCAATTTAAAAACACATGCTCAAATGCCTGGGAGCAGAGGAAAGTCTTGACCTGGGGCAGAAAAGATAACAGTGTTGGCACCAGGTGCACCTCGTCAGGGAGATCATTTCATAATTTGGGGGCCACCACTGAGAAGGCCCTCTCCCTTGTTGCAGAAAGAAAAAAAGGGAGGAACCCCAAGATGCCAAGAATTATAGCTTGTAAAAGTATTCCAAATCCGTTTATTGAAAGGAAACAAGCCCACCCTTGCTTTTTGTCCTCTCCCTTGTTGACAGACTCCCAGATTCCCTCCGAGTAGGCACCTAGAGGAGGGCCTTAGATGTTGAGCATAGTGTACAGGTGGGTTCATGTCAGGAGAGGCGTTCCATCAGGTATTGTGGTCTTAAGCCATGTAAGGCTTTATAGGTTAAAACCAGCACCTTGAATCCAGCTCGGAAACATACAGGCAGCCTATGCAAGTGGGCCAGAATCGGTTTTATATGTTCGAACCGTCTGGTCCCTGTTACCAATCTGGCCGCTGCATTTTTCACAGGCTGCAGTTTCCGAACCATCTTCAAAGGCAGCCCCACGTAGAGCCCATTGCAGTAATCTAACTTGGAAGTTACCAGAGCATGGACAACTGAAGCCAGGTTATCCCTGTCCAGATAGGGGCTTAGCTGGGCCACCAACCGAAGTTGGTAGAAGGCACTCCATGCCACCAAGGCTACCTGAGCCTCAAGTGACAGAGATGATTGTAGAACCCCCAAGCTACGAACCTGCTCCTTCAGGGGGAGTGCAACCCCATCCAGAACAGGTTGGACATCCACCATCTGGTCAGAAGAACCACCCACTAGCAGCATCTCAGTCTTGTCTGGATTGAGCCTCTGTTTGTTAGCCCTCATCCAGTCCATTGTCGCAGCCAGGCACCATCAGCACTTTGACAGGCTCACCCGAAGAAGATGAAAAGGAGAAATAGAGCTGCGTGTCATCAGCATACTGATGGCAACGCACTCCAAAGCTCCGGATGACCTCACCCAACGGTTTCATGTAGATGTTGAACAGCATGGGGGACAGAACTGACCCCTGCAGAACCCCATACTGGAGAACCCAGGGTGCCAAGCAATGTTCCCCAAGCACCACCTTCTGGAGGCGACCCGCCAAGTAGGAGTGGAACCACTGCAATGCAGTACCTCCCACTCCCAACTCAGCCAGTCTTCCCAGAAGGATACCATAGCCGATGGTATCGAAAGCCACTGAGGGATGAAGGAGAATCAACAGAGTTACACTCCCTCTGTCTCTTTCCCGACATAGGTCATCGTACAGGGCGACCAAGGCTGTCTCAGTGCCAAAACCGGGCCTAAAACCCGATTGAAATGGATCTAGATAATCAGTTTCATCCAATAGCGCCTGGAGCTGGCCAGCAACCACCCGTTCCAAGACCTTGCCCAGGAATGGAACAGAGTCACACTCCCCCTGTCTCTCTCCCAACAGAGGTCATCATACAGGGCAACCAAGGCTGTTTCCGTGCCAAAACCAGGCCTGAAACCCGACTGAAATGGATCCAGATAATCGGTCTCATCCAAGAGTGTCTGGAGTGTACCTGCCATTGTCTCGTCTCCTCGTCTCCCTGCTTCTCAGCTGTTTTTACTGTTTATCTTCTTTGGAATTGTTAGGATTCTGACTGAAAGCACAAGTTAGTATCATCCCAAAAGGAAACTTTTTCTATAGTTGAACTTTATTCGGAGGATTTCTTAGAACCCAGGGTCGAATCAGCCAGGATAGGCCTGAGCTTCATCCAGACAATGGAAAGCTGAAGGCTGGCTGGATCACTCAAACAGTAAGCAGAGAAAGACAAAGTAAGAGACTGAAAGCTCATTTTATTGTGTAATCTTCGAAGGCTGTGTAATCTTAGAAGGGGACATGGCTATCTGGGGGCGTGACATGACTATAATCAAGGGGCCCTGCACTTCTCATTTTGCCACTACACTATGGGGGCTTAGATACATTCAAGGATAGATCTTCCAACTGACTTTAGCTTAGCCTTGGTAACTAAATGGAATCTCTATGTTCAGAGATATGGTACCTCTGAATATTAGTTACAGGGGGGTCAACAATGTGGACAGTTTTCTGCATGTCCTCCTTGTCTGCTTTTGGAGCATCTGGTTGGTCTCTGCTGGAAATAAAGTCCTAGACTAGATGCACTAACACCTCCTCCTAGATAGATGGACACCCCTTGATCCAGCAGAGAAATCCATATGTTGTTAATGTTTGAAGAGGACCAGAAAAAAAAATTAAAATAGCCCATAGAGCCCTGCTACTTATTCTAACTTACCTGGAAACAAGACAGGGTGAAAAAAACCCAAGTGCAAGCAAGTTGCACAAGTTGACAGCCGTTCTGACAAAATCCCTAAAGCTTTTGAAAATCTCAGCCTTTTCAAAAGTTATATGAAAGACAGGCTTCTCTTGACACTTTTTTAAGATAAAAGAAAACAAATAGCCTTTGTATGTGACCAGAGCGAAGAGATCAGTGATCAGGCTCAGCAGGACTGAATTAGTGAGTGACTCATATTTCTCGTGGGAATGCAACTGTGCTTTTAAAAGAAAATTCTGTCTAATATTTTCTGCTGCAACCTTTATCAAAGCAAGGCACAGGAGATTAAGGAGGGAACAAACAAACTTTGCTTAACAGTGTGTGCAGCTTTTACAACTGAACCAAAAATCGCTACAGCCAAAAGTTGTCATTCTCTACCAGTATTCCCTAGAATTTTCATCACAAACCCACTCATGGAACGCTTTGGTTCCTGTCATCATTACAGTAGCCCTATTCAGGCTTTCTGTCTCCTTGCATCTAAGCAAACGTGTGAGGAGAATTGCAGGCAGGCTACCAAGCCCTGCCCCCTCCAGAATGTGATTTGTACAGAGTTTAGAGCAGTGGTTCCCAACCAGGGGGGCGTGACCCCCAGGGGAGCCACAAAGTAATCAGAGGAGGTCACGAACAGTAAAAAAATGAATAATAATTATTTTAGTCTTCACTCCCTGGACACTTTCTGCTTCCCACTGCGGCTGCAGATGACACCTCCCCCTTGCCCCAAACAAGAGGGGAGGATTTTTGCTGAAGTGCCAGAGTGTCTTTCAGGCACACCAAGGGCAGGCATCTGCCTACAGAACACATGGCAGATGCCAAAGGAGGCTGAGGGTAGAGCTACCAGGAAGAAGAGGGGAATACTATCATTGATTCCCGTCTCCTCGCACTGCTGCTGCTGACGACACCCTTACTCAGAATGAGAGGAGAGGGCTTTTTGTGAAGCAAAAAGAAGCAAGGCTGCAAGGAAAGGCTGCTTTCCCCCGAGGGGGTCACAAAAGGTTTTAAGCTTATAAAGGGGGTCCCGTACTCATAAAAGTTGGGAACCACGGGTTTAGACCCCTCAATGGATGTGAGGGTTTGAAGCAGGGAACCTCCTTTAGTCATGATGGCGCTGCACAATTCAGAACCCTGAATGCCCAGAGTTCTAGATCAAATGGAAGGGGGCTCTGTAAGTAGGAGAGGCTCCCTGTTTCAGACCCTTGCCCTCAAACTCATGGAAGGCCCTAAGCTGCAAACAGAGGATGCCTGGCAGGACAAGCCTTTGCAGCACCCTCTCCCCAACTTTTTGTCATGTGTTTGCGATAGCACAAGGGAACTGAATGCCCAAACAGCACTAGGGAAACAAAAGTAAATGGGTGAAGCAAAAGATGGTGCAGAGACCCTGAAAGGGTGGAAATACGAATGTCAAGGATCTAAGCTGCACTTAGTGACAAGCCGAGCAGATAAAAAGTATGGGAGACTTCAGCTGGCACTGTTTCTTCACCCAGCTAGGGAAGAAGCACATTTCAATTGGAGGACAATGCATATAATTGATTAATAAAATGGATGTATCCAAAAACAATATGAAATGCACCAGTCTTTCACTAGGACATAGACGCTGCATTTGCATGCCACACTAACCTATAGCCAGCAAAGAGGTAGCAACTGTCGATCCAAGGCATATATGTAACAGGGAGAAGTAAGTTCTAAGAAAGCTATTGCTCTATTTCCCATGATATTTTATTTGGCAATCTTAGAAATTAGAGGGAAAGAATGACAGAATTTGACAAATTCCTTAAAAATACTGTTTTTCCAGGAAAACTAATATAATACTGGAATTTCCAAAAGATATCCATGTTCATTGAAGGAACAGAGAGGAATTAAATGATTTTTTTTCCTTTTTAAAGAATGACAAGACCTATGGAAAGAAATACTGAATATCATCCACGTGAATCATCTGGGAATTGAGCTATGTTAAAGAATGTTTGAAAGCTATTCATTGTATGTTGTTGAATGTATGTTGTTGAATTGAAGACTTGGTACTGTCATGTACCAGATGTCAACCCTTCAGAAATACGTACTTTTTTGTTTATGTGTTGCCTTATGAAACTTATACAGAGCAAAGTGGTAATATGTTTTGGTCAACAAGATGCCTATGATTATTTATTTATTTATTAAATTTATATCCCAGCCTTCCTCCCAGCAGGAGCCCGGGTCGGCAAACAAAAACTCTAAAAACACTCTAAAACTTTATAAAAACACACTTTAAAATATATTAAAATTAAACATATTTCAAAATATCTTTTTTAAAAAAAGCTTTCAAAACATCTTAAAAAGCAATTCCAATATAGACACAGACTTGGATAGGTCTCTACTTAAAAGGCTTGTTGAAAGAGGAAGGTCTTCAGTAGGTGGCAAAAATATAACAGAGATGGTGCCTATCCAATATTTAAGGGGAGGGAATTCTAAAGGGTAGGTGCCACTACACTAAAGGTCCTCTTCCTATGTTGTGCGGAACAGACCTCCTGATAAGATGGCATCTGCAGGCCCTCACCTGCAGAGCGTAGTAATCAACTGGGTATATAAGGGGTAAGATCAGGGCTGGTTCTGAAGGGCGGCCAGGTGGGGCACTGGCTCGAGGGCCCCTGGAGCTACAGGGGCCCCTCTGTTCCCCTTCCATGATCCGCAGCAGGAGCCGCAGATCGCAGGACAGGAGGAGCTTCTGAGCTGCCCGCCATCCCCCCGCTTCACCTACCTTTCTCTCTGCTGTTTTTTGCAGTGCGCGCAGGGTTGCCATCAATCAAGATGGCAGCCGAGGTTTCCGTAAGGGGCTGAAGCCTCTGCCGCCATCTTGGTTGATGGCAGCAATGCGCGTATGTGCGTGCCATCAACCAAGATGGTGGCAGAGGCTTCAGCCCCTTATGGAAACCTTGGCTGCCATCTTGATTGATGGCAACCCTGTGCGCACAGTGCGCATAGCCACAAAGAACAGCAGAGAAAAGTAGGTGAAGCGGGGGGATGGCGGACGGATCGGAAGCTCCTGTCCTGGGATCTGCAGGTCCTGCTACGGATCACGGAAGGGGAGTGGAGAGGCCCGGGGCAGGCTGGTGCCCAAGGGCCCTGGCATACCTGGCCGTGGCCCTGGGTAAGATGACCTTTTAGATATCCCTCTCCCAAGTTGCATAGGGCTTTGTACACCAAAACCAGAACCTTGAACTTAGCCTGGTAGCTAATGGGCAACCAGTTCAATTCTTTCAGCAGTGGGGTGGCATGCTGGCAATACCCTGCCCGAGTGAGCAGTCATGCTGCCACATTTTGCACCAGCTGCAGCTTCCAGATCAACCTCAAAGGCAGCTCCACATAGAACGCATTACAGTAATCCAGCCTGGAGGTTACCAGTGCATGGGCAATTATGGTCAGGCTATCCCAGTCCAGAAACAGCTGCAGCTGTCTTACCAGCTGAAGCTGGTAAAAGGCATTTATAGCCACGGAGGTCACCTGGGCCTCTACTGACAAAGATGGATCGAGGAGTACCCCCAGACTACAAACTTGCTTTTTCAGAGGAAGTACAACCCCATCAAAAGCAGGCAACGGACCAATTATCTGAACTTGGGAACCACCAACCCACAGCGTCTCTGTCTTGCTAGGATTCAGACTCAGTTTATTGGCCCTCATCCACCCCACCACAGAGTCCAGGCACTGGTCCAGGGCTTGCACAGCCTCTCCTGATCAGACATTACAGAGGAATAGAGCTAGGTAACATCAGCATACTGCTGACACCTCACCCCAAATCTCGTGATGACTTCTTCCAAGGGCTTTGTATAGAGGTTAAACAGCATGGGGGACATAAGAACATAAGAAGAGCCTGCTGCATCAGGCCAGTGGCCCATCTAGTCCAGCATCCTGTTCTCAAAGTGGCCAACCAGGTGCCTGGGGGAAGCCCGCAAGCAGGACCCAAGTGCAAGAACACTCTCCCCTCCTGAGGCTTCCGGCAACTGGTTTTCAGAAGCATGTTGCCTCTGACTAGGGTGGCAGAGCACAGGCATCATAGCTAGTAGCCATTGATAGCCCTGTCCTCCATGAATTTGTCTAATCTTCTTTTAAAGCCGTCCAAGCTGGTGGCCATTACTGCATCTTGTGGGAGGAAATTCCATAGTTTAACTATGCGCTGAGTAAAGAAGTACTTCCTTTTGTCTGTCCTGAATCTTCCAACATTCAGCTTCTTTGAATGTCACGAGTTCTAGTATTATGAGAGAGGGAGAAGAACTTTTCTCTATCCACTCTCTCAATGCCATGCATAATTTTATACACTTCTATCATGTCTCCTCTGACCCGCCTTTTCTCTAAACTAAAAAGCCCCAAATGCTGCAACCTTTCCTTGTAAGGGAGTCGCTCCATCCCCTTGATCATTCTGGTTGCCCTCTTCTGGACCTTTTCCAACTCTAGAATATGTTTTTTGAGATGAGGCGACCAGGACTGTACACAGTATTCCAAATGTGGCTGCACCATAGATTTATACAACGGCATTATGATATCGGCTGTTTTATTTTCAATACCTTTCCTAATTATCCCTAGCATGAAATTGGCCTTTTTCACAGCTGCCGCACACTGGGTCGACATTTTCATCGTGCTGTCCACTACAACCCCGAGGTCTCTCTCCTGGTCGGTCACCGCCAGTTCAGACCCCATGAGCGTATATGTGAAATTCAGATTTTTTGCTCCAATATGCATAATTTTACACTTGTTTATATTGAATTGCATTTGCCATTTT
Source organism: Rhineura floridana (assembly GCF_030035675.1). Lineage (NCBI taxonomy): Eukaryota > Metazoa > Chordata > Lepidosauria > Squamata > Rhineuridae > Rhineura > Rhineura floridana. The sequence goes on along the minus strand of NC_084484.1, from coordinate 130,842,343 downwards.
TCCGCCCATTCACTCAGCTTGGAGAGGTCTTTTTGGAGCTCTTCACAATCCCTTTTTGTTTTAACAACCCTGAACAATTTAGTGTCGTCAGCAAACTTGGCCACTTCACTGCTCACTCCTAATTCTAGGTCATTAATGAACAAGTTGAAAAGTACAGGTCCCAATACCGATCCTTGAGGGACTCCACTTTCTACAGCCCTCCATTGGGAGAACTGTCCGTTTATTCCTATTCTCTGCTTTCTGCTTCTTAACCAATTCCTTATCCACAAGAGGACCTCTCCTCTTATTCCATGACTGCTAAGCTTCGTCAGAAGTCTTTGGTGAGGTACCTTGTCAAACGCTTTTTGAAAGTCTAAGTACACTATGTCCATTGGATCACCTCTATCTATATGCTTGTTGACACTCTCAAAGAATTCTAATAGGTTACTGAGACAGGACTTTCCCTTGCAGAAGCCATGCTGGCTCTGCTTCAGCAAGGCTTGTTCATTAGACCGGGTGGCTCCGAAACGTCCTCTTCCCCTGAATAGGACTCAGACGGCTCCGTGGTATACACCCCGGTTGCGTAGTCTGAGGCAGGAGGTGAGACGACTAGAGCGCCGGTGGCGAAAATCCCGTTCTGAAGATGCTCGGACACAGGTTAGAGCAGCAATAGCTGCCTACCAGGTGGCAGTGAGGGCAACAAAGAAGGATTTCTTTGCTGCCTCTATTGCATCCGCAGAGTGCTGTCCAAGGAAGCTGTTCCAAGTGGTCCGAAGCCTGGTCGGTCCAGTTGCTCAGGAACCCTTGGAACATTCTAAGGCTTCCTGTGACAAATTGGCAAAGCACTTTGCTGATAAAGTCGAGCACCTGAAGAACTCGATTCTGTACGCTGTGTATGCAGTGGGGGATCCAGAGTTGACCAATTGCAGTCCGGTTCTGTGGGATCGGTTCCAGCCTCTCCCTTCTGAGGATGTGGACAAGGTGCTTTCAACGGTAAAGCCTACCACCTGTCTGATTGATCCTTGCCCATCATGGTTTCTTATGAAATGTAGGGAGAAATTAGGGAAGGGATCAGGGTGGTGGTAAATGCATCCTTGAAGAAGGGTGTTTTGCCACCAGGCCTCAAGGAGGCAATTATAAAACCTATTTTGAAAAAGGCCTCCTTGGATCCCAAAGTCTTGAACAACTTTCGCCCTGTTTCAAATCTGCCATTTTTGGGGAAGATCATTGAGCGAGTGGTGGCTGGCCAGTTGGCAGCACACTTGGATGAAACAGATTATTTGGATCCATACCAATCGGGTTTCAGGACTGGACATAGTACTGAAACAGCCTTGGTCGCTCTGGTGGATGATATGAGGAGGGCATTAGACGGGGGAGAATCCACCTTTCTTGTCCTCCTGGATCTCTCGGCGGCTTTTGATACCGTCGACCACGGTATCTTGTTGGATCGCCTGGAAGGATTGGGAATAGGAGGCACTGTTTTGCAGTGGTTCCGTTCCTTTCTCTCTGACAGGCATCAACAGGTAGCATTGGGAGATGAGGTTTCAGACCCTTGGCCCCTCACATGCGGAGTGCCACAGGGTTCTATCCTCTCTCCCATGCTATTTAACATCTATGTAAAGCCGCTGGGAGCTATCATCAGGAGTTTTGGGCTGCGATGTCATCAATATGCAGATGACACGCAGCTCTATCTCTCCTTTAAATCTTCACCAGAGATGGCTGTGGAGACCTTGTCCAAGTGCCTGGAATCCGTGAGTGGATGGATGGGAAGGAACAGACTGAAGCTCAATCCTGATAAGACCGAGGTGCTACTTGTGGGTGACAGGGGGAGGTTGGGTGCTGTTGACCTACAGTTTAATGGGGTGAGTTTACCCCTGAAAGATCAGGTCTGCAGCCTCGGGGTGGTTCTTGATTCCAAGCTGTCCATGGAGGCTCAGATTTCGGCAGTGAGCCGGGCAGCTTGGTACCAATTACATCTCATACGGAGGCTGCAACCCTACCTCCCTATTCATCAGCTCCCACTGGTGGTACACGCCCTGGTCACCTCTCGATTAGACTACTGCAATGCGCTCTGCGTGGGGTTACCCTAGAAAACGGTCTGGAAACTACAACTGGTGCAGAATGCGGCAGCCCGGTTGCTTACAAACAGCCGCCGCCGTGATCACATCACGCCAGTATTATTTCACCTACATTGGCTGCCAGTTGTTTTCCGGGCCCAATTCAAGGTGTTGGTATTAACCTTTAAATCCCTATACGGTCTCGGCCCAGTTTATCTGAAGGAGTGCCTCCAGTACCACAAATTAAGCCGCCCAACCAGATCAGCCACACAGGGCCTTCTATCAGTCCCACCAACGAAAACAGCTAGGTTGGTAGGGACTAGAGAGAGGGCATTTTCAGTGGCGGCCCCCACTCTCTGGAACTCCCTCCCATTCAATCTTCGCCATGCCCCTTCCCTGGATATATTTCGCTGGGCATTAAAAACTTGACTTTTTGGACAGGCCTTCAGGAATTCTGGGGAGGGCTAACTTTTTTGGGATATTTTATTATCTATTGATCACCCTAACTGATTTCATGCTGCTGCGATTAATGATCGTACTGATTTTATTGTATTTTATCTGTATTGTATTGTAATTTACTGAATTTTAGTTTGTACGTCGCCTAGAGTGGCTTCGGCCAGATAGGCGACACAAAAATTAAATTTATTATTATTATTATTATTATGTGCTTAGTTAATCTAGCTTTAATAATACTTTCTACCAGTTTTCCAGGGACAGAAGTTAAGCTAACTGGCCTGTAACTTCCGGGATCCCCTCTGGATCCCTTTTTGAAGATTGGCGTTACATTTGCCACTTTCCAGTCCTCAGGCACGGAGGAGGACCCGAGGGACAAGTTACATATTTTAGTTAGCAGATCAGCAATTTCACATTTGAGTTCTTTGAGAACTCTCGGGCCCGGTGATTTGTCAGTTTTTATATTGTCCATTAAGCCTAGAACTTCCTCTCCTGTTACCACTATTTGTCTCAGTTCCTCAGAATCCCTTCCTGCAAATGTTAGTTCAGGTTCAGGGATCTGCCCTATATCTTCCACTGTGAAGACAGATGCAAAGAATTCATTTAGCTTCTCTGCAATCTCCTTATCGTTCTTTAGTACACCTTTGACTCCCTTATCATCCAAGGGTCCAATCGCCTCCCTAGATGGTTTCCTGCTTTGAATGTATTTATAGAATTTTTTGTTGTTGGTTTTTATGTTCTTAGCAATGTGCTCCTCAAATTCTTTTTTAGCGTCCCTTATTGTCTTCTTGCATTTCTTTTGCCAGAGTTTGTGTTCTTTTTATTTTCTTCATTCGGACAAGACTTCCATTTTCTGAAGGAAGACTTTTTGCCTCTAAGAACTTCCTTGACTTTGCTCGTTAACCATGCTGGCATCTTCTTGGCCCTGGCGGTACCTTTTCTGATCTGCGGTATGCACTCCAGTTGAGCTTCTAATATAGTGTTTTTAAACAACTTCCAAGCATTTTCGAGTGATGTGACCCTGTGGACTTTGTTTTTCAGCTTTCTTTTTACCAATCCCCTCATTTTTGTGAAGTTTCCTCTTTTGAAGTCAAATGTGACCGTGTTGGATTTTCTTGGCGATTGGCCATTTGCATGTATGTTTAATTTAATAGCACTATGGTCACTGCTCCCAATCGGTTTGACAACACTTACATCTCACACCAGGTCCCGGTCCCCACTGAGGACTAAATCCAGGGTTGCCGTCCCTCTGGTCGGTTTCATGACCAACTGGTCTAGGGAATAGTCATTTAGAATATCTAGAAATTTTGCTTCTTTGTCATGACTGGAACACATATGCAGCCAGTCTATGTCTGGGTAGTTGAAGTCACCCATTACTACCACAGTTCCTAGTTTGGATGCTTCTTCAACTTCATATCTCATCTCAAGGTCTCCCTGAGCATTTTGATCAGGGGAACGATAGATCGTTCCCAGTATTAAATCCCTCCTGGGGCATGGTATCACCACCCACAACGATTCTGTGGAGGAGTCCGCCTCTTTGGGGGTTTCAAGCTTGCTGGATTCAATGCCTTCTTTCACGTATAGAGCAACTCCGCCACCAATACGTCCTTCCCTGATGGTATCCTGTGGCATGTCACAGCACAACTGCCAAGAGGCTGAAAAACAATCGCCCAATGCTATTATCTGAAAATGACCCGGGAGATAGGATGGGAACCACTGCAAAACAGTGCCGCCAATACCCATCTCACCAAGTCAGCCCAGAAGGATACCATGGCCAATGATATCAAAAGCCACTGAGAAATCAATTAAGAATAACATGGTCACAGTCCCCCTTTCTTTCTTCTGATAGAGGTCATCCATCAGGATGACCAAGGCCAATTCAGTCCCATAACAAGGCCTGAACCCATACTGGAATGGTTCAAGATAATCTATTTCATCTAAGAGTACTTGCAATTGCTATGCCACAACCCTCTCAATCACCTTCTCTAAGAAGGGAGTATTTGCGACATGGTGGTAGTTGTCGCAGGAGCAGTTTCATGACAGCATCTTTCAGGGCAGCTGGAACCACTCGCTCCCACAACGATGCATTGACCACACCCTAGATCCACTCAGTCAACCCCCCTCAGCAAGCTTGAATAAGCCAGGAACGGCAAGGGTCAAGAGGACACATTGCTGGCCTCATTGTTGCAAGCACCTTTATTTATTTATTTATTTATTAAACTTATATACCGCCCCATAGCCGAAGCTCTCCGGGCGGTTCACAAGACCAACATCAAAATACAATAAACACATATTAACAATTTAAAACACATTAAAAGTTTAAAAAAAATTAAAAAGGTAAAAACAGTTCCAACACATGCAAAAACATATTAAAATGCCTGGGAGAAGAGGAAAGTTTTAACCTGGCGCCGGAAAGATAGCAGTGTTGGCGCCAGGCGTATCTCCTCAGGGAGATTGTTCCATAAATCGGGGGCCACCACTGAAAAAGCCCTTTTTCTTGTTGCCACCCTCCAAGCTTCCCTATGAGAAGGCACTCGGAGGAGGGTCTTCGATGTTGAGTGTAGTGTATGGGTAGGTTCATATCAGGGGAGGTGTTCCATCAGGTATTGTGGTCCTGTGCTGTGTAAGGCTTTGTAGGTTAGAACCAGCACTTTGAACCGGGCCTGGAAACATATAGGCAGCCAATGCAAGCGGACCAGAACCAGTGTTATATGTTCAGACCGTCTGGTCCCCGTTAACAATCTGGCCGCTGCATTCTGCACAAGCTGCAGTTTCCGAACCGTCTTCAAAGGCAGCCCCACGTAGAGCGCATTGCAGTAATCTAATTTAGAGGTTACCAGGGCATGAACTACTGAAGCGAGGCTCTCTCTGTCCAGATAGGGGCGTAGCTGAGCCACCAGCCGAAGTTGGTAAAAAGCACTCCGTGCCACCGAGGCTACCTGAGCCTCAAGTGATAGGGATGGTTCTAAAAGGACTCCCAAGCTACGGACCTGCTCTTTCAGGGGGAGTGCAACCCCATCCAGAACAGGTCGAACATCCGCCATCCGGTCAGGAGAACTACCCACCAGCAGCATCTCAGTCTTGTCTGGATTAAGCCTCAGTTTGTTAGCTCTCATGCAGTCCAGTGTTGCAGCCAGGCATCGGTTCAGCACGTCGACAGACTCACCTGAAAAAGATGAAAAGGAGAAATAGAGCTGCGTGTCATCAGCATACTGATGGCAATGCACTCCAAAGCTCCTGATGACCACACGTAGCGGCTTCATATAGATATTAAAGAGCATGGGGGACAGAACTGACCCCTGCGGAACTCCATACTGGAGGTCCCAGGGTGCCGAGCAATGCTCCCCAAGCACTACCCTCTGGAGACGGCCCGCCAAGTAGGAGCAGAACCACTGCCAAGCAGTACCGCCTACTCCTAGATCAGTGAGTCGTCCCAGAAGGATACCATGGTCGATGGTATCAAAAGCCGCTGAGAGGTCAAGGAGGATCAGCAGGGTCACACTCCCCTTGTCTGTCTCCCGACAAAGGTCATCGTACAGGGCGACCAAGGCTGTCTCCGTGCCAAAACCGGGTCTAAAGCCCGACTGAAATGGATCCAGATAATCAGTTTCATCCAAGAGTGTCTGGAGCAGGCTGGCAACCACTCGTTCCAGGACCTTGCCTATGTCATCAGGTCGCATCAACTAAAACTGTTCCCAAGAAGTTGCAGCACTGGACACCTCATTGGGGACTACAGTAGAAGCAGATGGGGCATCAAGATTGCTACGGAGGCAAGCAACTTTACCGTCAAAGTGCCTTGCAAACAATTCACAGTGGGCCTCCAAAGGGTCTAAAACTCCATTTCCTGGAGTTGATGTCAACAGACCCCTGACAATATAGAAAAGCTCCACTGCACAGGTACTTGAGGATACAATGGTGGCAGAGAAGCGGACCTTCTTCGCCACCTTCAATGCTGCACAGTAGTCAGTTATGTTTTCCTTATGCCTGATCAGCCTCACAGCACGTCTTTTGCCACTTGTGCTCTAAGCCATCATCCAGCCTGTTTCATTGCCCTTACCTCACTGGTGCAAACCGGGCTACACAATGCTGGAGAGGGCACTCGGGGGCAACCATGCCAAGAGTCCAATGTGCCTCGCTGTTCCACAGCGTGACAAGGGCTTCAACAGGATCATCTGCTCTATCTACAGGGAACTCCACCAGGGCATTCAGGAATCCAGTGGATTCCATTAGTCTCTGGGGGCAGATCATCCCTGCAAAGAAGGATCGGAGCTACAAATCTAAACTTCACCAGGAAGTGGTCTGACCATGACAAAGGGGTGACATCCACTCCCACATCTCCAGGCCACCCCTTCCTCCATTTGGAGCAAAAACCAAGTTGAGGGTGTGCCCTGCCCTATGCGTTAGGCTGGTGACAACTTGAGACAGCCCCATGGTAGTCATGGAGGCCATGAAGTCCTGAGCTGAAACACTAGAGGCAGCATCAGCATGGACATTGAAATCACCCAGGACTATCGCTCTGGGCTCATCCAATACCACAGCCAAAATAGTCACCAGCTCAGTCAGAGAAGCTGCTGGGCAGCAGGGTAGACAGTACACCAGCAGCAGCCCTAGTTTCCTGTTTCCTTGGCCCAACACCAGGTGCAGGCCTTCACAGCCAGCTCCAAGAGAGAGTGGTTTCCTGGTGACAGAGATGGACGTTCTGTAGACCACAGCAACTCCTCCTCTCCCCATCCCTGCAGCCTGTGCTCGTATTGCACTGAATATCCAGGTGGACAAAGCTGAGTCAGATCAACTCCTCCCAGCAAACCCATCCAGGTCTCAGTAATGCACACCAAATTGGCACCTTCATCTATGATCAAATCATGGATGAGTGTGGTCTTATGGTATACTGATCTGACGTTAAACAACAGCACAAACAGGCCAGTGGGCACAGCAGATGAGCAATGAGGAACCCATCCATGAGAGGAGTGGGAGGATGGAACAAGATGTAGATAGCCTTGCCCTCGTCTTCTATGGTAGTTCACCACCTCCCCATGGCTACACTTCCCTCTACCCATGATCACTGAAATTGGGGTGGCATCACCCATGTTCCTCCTTACCATGACTCCTCCTAAATACCTGATATGAACCCAGGAAGAGCCCACCAACATAACCTACTTGAACCAATTATCCCAGAAGATCACTGAGAGAATTGGGCAAAGACCTACTCAATATTTTTCACACAGGCACATCTGCTTTCCCGTCTCACACCCAGGGAGGGCCAGCCTTCTGCCAGTTATAGACTCTCACTCTGAAGGCATCTGGTGACTTTCTCCTATCATTCAGTTCACTGCATAGGCTCTCACCCTGCACAGGAACTGCACATGCACCATACACCCTCCCCACTACCAATCTTCTCCAGATTGTTTTTGTTAAAAAATAGGAGATAGCGCCCTAACCCTTGGGACTCCCTCAGGGGTGATACCCTTTGGTGTCACTTCTTCAGTGGTGACCCCACCAGCAGCAGACCCACCGCCCAAGGGCAGCTGGGCTTTTATACACCCATGACCCAGCCAGGAGCTGATGCAAGAGACTGCAAGATTGACTGCAGCCTCTCTCTGGCCTCAGTTAGGGTCAGACAGAGGGTCCCAGTCCTTGCAGCACTTAACAGGGACTTCAGCTGTCTTGAGAGACAGCAACCCAGAGTAGTGAACAAGCAAGCACCCAGATGCTCGGGTACTCACTCCCAGGGCAGGTCTTCTCCAGTCCCGCAGTGCTGCAGCTTTTCCCTAGCCTTTATGCCCCATCCACATCTACTGTAGTCCTCAGTGAAGTGTCCAGTGCAACATATGCTGCAACTTCTTGGGATCAGTTTCAGATGATGCAGCCTGATGACATGGACAAGGTTCTTGCAACGATGCAGCCAGCAACGTGTCCTCTCGATCCTTGCCGATGATCCTTTGTCATTAGAGGCCCAGGTGACCTCAGTGGCTAGAAATGACTTTTACCAGCTTCGGCTGGTAAGACAGTTGCGGCTGTTTCTGGACTGGGGTAGCCTGACCATAATTGCCCATGCACTGGTAACCTCCAGGCTGGATTACTGTAATGTGCTCTATGTGGGGCTGCCTTTGAGGTTGTTCTGGAAGCTGCAGCTGGTGCAAACTGTGGGGCAGGGTATTGCCAGCATGCCACCCCGCTGCTGAAAGAATTGTTAATAAATATAAATAAATAAAATTGGGCTCTGGTGTGAATCAGTGTAGGTGGAATTTGGGATGGGAACTTGATTGCTTTGGTGCATTCTGGATCCTATAGAAACAAATCCTCACTCACACTTTCAGCGTGTCTATCTGCCACAAAATTATAATATGGTGGTGATGATTACAACCCTACCAGTATGCATAGTGTTTTACCAAGGATAACAGGACAGGTCCCTTCTCTAAGGAGATTTCAGTCTGCAATTTGACACAGGTTGCATTACAGTAGGGCATGGAATCAAGTGGATTATACTAAGGTGGTATGGAGAATTGAACATAGGTGTTACTGAACTTCTTAGTGAACCTGATCAATTACATTTCCCTACAAGCACTCTTTCTGAATTAAAAATGAATCCTAAGCATTTTAATTAAAGAAAAGAAAAGAAATAGTGCCATTTACATAGATTTTAAATCTTGCCTATTGGAGGCTTTCTATATGTGGTGCCATTAATTAAAAGTGCAAATCAAGCACTGCAGACATTAAAAAGCCTTCTTGGAATCAGATTGTGACTTTGAGCCCCCAGGGACAGAATGATTGATCACTTCTGTAGTTACTTTTAATAATCCCGTAATATTTTTCATCACACAGAAAGTTGTTTTCCTATTTTGTATTCAGGCATGTTGTCACAGCACTCTGACCATGTGTTCAGAATTTTCGATCTTGCACTCCCAGAAAGGTGGTGTCACTTTCTGCTTTAAATGAAAGCATTTCATTTAAAGAAAAATGTACAATATAAAGTTTGTGTTTAGTAAGGATTTTAATCTCAGATATATTAAATATATATATATATAAAAGTGCAGCATCGGCAGGATACCATAAATCACAGTTACATGTTTTCCCAGAATGGTTTTATGGAAGTTAGAGTGGATAGATTGCATTACCCCGTAATGCAGAATGCCAGTAATTCCTTTTCTTATTCTTCAGAGGTACCTTTACAGTAGCAGCAAATTATTCTTATTGAAGTAAATATTGTTCACAAAACTGCCTTTAAACATGCAATACAGTATGATGGCTAGAACACCTATACAAGCTCAATCTTTTTTTTATCTCTGGCTCTCTGTCTTTTTCCTAAACTTGTCTATTTCCTGTGCTTGTCCACAACAACCACTGCCTCTTCTTTCATTAGGGTACAGCTCACACTTTGGGAAACCCAACATTAATATTTCCATCTGGCAATATTCTTTCAGCACCATTTAAGCAAATCTTCACTGAAGGCAAACGCACAGTTATGTAGACATTTTCAATGAAATATTCCTGTAGAGGTGAAGGCCTCATTGGCACTATACATTTAAAGCAGAATTATACCACTTTAAACAGTCATGGCTCCCCCCAATGAATCTTGAGAATTGTAGATTTTTAAGGGTGCTGAGAGTTGTTTTGTAACCCCTATTCCCCTCATAGAGCAGTTTAACAATTAATCCCTCTTCCCAGGAAACTCTGGGAATTGTAGCTCTGTGAGGGGAATAAGGGTCTCCTGACTAGGGTTGTCAGGTTCAGGGCCTGAGACTGATCCTGTATCTTTAGAAGAGAAAGTCAGCCAAGTGCAGGTGTTCTTGCACCACTGTAATGGGAAAAACCACAAGGTGGAATTCTCCCTTCCCCCTGCACAACGTTTAAAGATACAGAAGACTTCCTGGAGGCTGGGCCTGGCAACCAAGAGGTCTTCTGTATCTTTAAAAGTTGTGCAGGGGGAAGGGAGAATTCTACCTTGTGGTTTTTCTCATAACAGTGTTGCAAGAACACCTGCACTTGGCTGACTTTCTCTTCTTCTAAAGATACAGGATCAGTCTCAGGCCCCGAGCCTGGCAACCCTAGTCCTGACAACTCTTAGCATCGTTAACAAACTACACTTCCCAGGATTCTTTTTGGGAAACCATGACTGTTTAAAGTGGTATAATACTGCTTTAAATGTATAGTACAGAATGGGGCCAAAATCAATGCAGAAAACAGGATGTGTATTTATTTAAAGTGATAAATTGCATAACAAAAAAGTTTTCCCAATAATGGCAAACCACACAACACAAAACTGCCATTTTGTTTCTGCAAGATAGATTCTACAAAAAGCAAACTAGTTTTTTTGTGATCTGAAGAATGGTCATTTATATTCCTGGATTTCACAATGAATATATGCAATCTATCCAACTTCCATAAGAAACAATCAGTTGTGATGTATGGTATAGTATGTGTGCATAATATATCTAAGATTAAAACCACAAGCTGAATGCTTGTGAAGGTAAGAAAATCAAATTTCAAAATTGTCTGTTGAGACAATATTGCTTAAGCACCTTGTTAAGTTATAACCAGTTATAAAGTCCCATGAACATTTGATGATTCTTCCTTCATACTCAATGGGAAAAAAATGAGGAAAAAATAAAGTTCTGCAAATACATTCACCACATATACAATTATTTTTATTTTATTTTATAGAAGCTTGCTAGGAAGAATGCTAAGCAGGAACAAAGGGGGGAAAGCCTTCATTCACAATCCTATATGACCGTAGTGGATTTAGGCTGCTATCTTATACCTCTTACCTTGCCATAAGCCCCATTAAACTCAATGGAACTTACTTGAGTAGGCATGTATAGGATTATATTGTGCTGTAGCCAATGCGAGTAGACCCAGGGAAATTCACTAATAGGCAAAAAACCATGCGGTTTAAAAACATACCTATAGCCCACAGATATTTCTATCAAACTTTAAAAAGCAGGGAAATTGGGCAGCTATAGTGACTACACAAGGGGAGCAGGAGACCTGACCTCCCCTCTGAGATACTGTACTGCCCTACAAATCTGTACAAATGCAGACACCATTTGAGTTGGTCTTTCACAGCCCAATCCACTTCCTGTGTAGCTTGGAAGAATTTGGTAACATGTGCCTCTGAGCAAATGGTGAGTGGTGGCAACAGCTGCCATCTCCAAAGATGGAGAATTACAGTTCTGTACGTTTGTTGGTGTTCTTCTTACTTTGCTTCTTTTCTGTGTTACTACTGTTTCTAAAGAATCTAACCTAGACAATTATATATTTCATTATTCATCCTAGAAATCTGTGTCAAATTTATTTTTATTAATTTCAAAGCCTTTTTATTGGTCAATGTCACATGATGGTGAATACTGTTGCGTTTCAAATTGGAGGTTATGCTCTATTTCTATTTTGGGTGCATTAACAATTGAAACTGAAACTGCAGTTTGATGTAAAAACAGGCTGATTACAATATGTTGCTACTTAAGCAATGACTCTAGCTGTTGGAAAAAACAAACCTGGCTTACCCAAGATGTGTGTGTTCAGCCTGTTATGCTTAAACCAAGGTGGAGATGGTAAATTGAAAACACAGAGCACACCTAGAATTTTGCTAGAATATATTTCACCTCCCACTGTTTTATCGTGTGCAAACTGAGACACTCCTGATGCCCACTGGGGACTATTCTGCAGAACAGTCAGTGCCATTATTCCACAATTGTTTTTGGAGCTTTTTTAGTGTTGCAAAGTGTTGCTGTACTTCACATATTCACAGAAACAGAAACAAAATAAAATGATTTACTACAGGAAACTTCACTAAAATTGCAAAGTAAATCAAACATTTAAAGTGACCATCTGAACTATAACAACTGTCTTAATATAGTTGCTTCCTCCCTGCTAAAACAAGATCAGCACGGTACGTCTTGTTTCTGTTATTTGGGGTGATTGCAGTTGTGTTGCTATCACTCACCATATGCTCAGATGCACATCTTACCAAATTCTTCCAAGCTACACAGGAAGTGGATTGGGCTGTGAAAGACCAACCTAAATTGTGTTTGCATTTTGACATATTTGTAGGGCAGTACAATATCTCAGAGAGGAGATCTGGTCTCCTGCTCCCCTGATGCATTCACTATAGCTGCCCAATTTCCCTGCTTTTTAAAGTTTGATAGAAATATCTGTTGGCTATAGGTACGCTCTTTAACGGCAAGGTGTTTTTTTGTTTGTTTGTTTGCTTATTAGTGAATTTCTCTGCTTTTTAATCTGGGAGGTAAGAAATGGGATCCTGTGCAAGTTTGCTGAGAATAGATTGATCATTTGCATGTTTATTGAGTTCAGTGGGATTTACTTCCCTGTAATCACGCTTAGGATAGGTGAAACTGACTTTTAGGGAGGGGGAGGGGGAAGGAGGAAGGGCAGGGGTAGAGCAGGAGGAGGAGGAGTGAGGGGAGGGAGGGCAGAGGGGAGGAGGTAGATGGGAGCAGGGGGAGGGGGAGAAGAGGAGGAGGGCAGGTTTGATCATTTGCATGCTTATTGAGTTCAATTGGATTTACTCCCATGCAATCATGGATAGGTAAAACTGACCATGGGGCAGGAGGAGGGGGAGGAGAAGAAAGGAGGGAAGAGGGGAGCGGAAGGAGGGGAGGGGGAAGGAGGGGATTTGAAGGGGAGGGAGGAAGGGCAAAGAAAGGGGAGGGAAGAGGCAACAGTGAGATGATGGGAGGAGGAGGAGGGAGGGCAAGTTTGACCATTTGCATGGTTTTTGAGTTCAAAGGGATTTACTCCCATGCAATCATGGTTAAGATAGGTAAAACTGACCAAGGGGGAGGGAAGGGGTAAGAGGGAGGAGAGGAGAGTAGGTTTGATCATTTGCATGCTTTTGAGTTCAGTGGGATTTACTGCTGTTGAATCATGCTTAGGATAAGTGAAACTGACCTGGGGGAGGGAAGGGGAGGAAGGGTGGAGGAGAGGAGACTGGGTGGGTGGGCACTGGGCAGTGGGGAACAGAGTTTCAATCAGAGCGGCTGACTGTTAAACCACTCTGGCCACTGGAGGTCTGTCAGGGGAATAGAACTCTCCTCTCAGCACCCCTCACAAACTACATATGTAATATTATACGCATAATATATAGTATATACACTCACACTCTAATTAGCTGAAGAATTTCAGATAAGCTTATATATCTACATTTTATATCTATCACAACCCCCACACACACCCAAGGGTCAGATAGAGAAGTATGGCCCCTGGCCCCAACGGTCCCCCCTCCTGTTATAAAACTAGGCTGTGCTGCTGGCTCTGCCCCTAGAGTTGGAGATGTTGCTGGCTCTATCCCCAGGCATCCTCACATTGGTGTGAGCCATCTGCATTGGGAAGCCTCCCCACAAGTGTGGACAACTGGGTACAGGGCCAGCTGTGTAGCCCTGTTCCAGTAACCATGTGATGCCATGGGATTCACATGCGAAGGGGTTACATGTGAAGGCCATCTAGCGAATAAACTGCTGAGGCAAGATTTGATGCAAAGATTTCCTCATCCACATTCCATGCTGCTACATTCCCCCAGCTCCAAATTTAGCCTTGATGGTTGTATGTATGCAAAATTATGATCTATGAGAAAAATTTGATTGCTTATTATTCCCCTCCTCCACTTCCCCCAAACTGGCAGAAATATAGGAGGAAGGGCGGGATATAAATCTAATAAATAAATAAACAGAGAAACCACCCTAATGAATCCCAGTAGGCCCAGCGTTTATCTTTCCTGTAACATTTCCTTGGAATGACTTCATTCGAGGCCTATCAACTAGATAAATGGAGCACAGGATTTAAGACACAGCTCTTTAACACATTCTATTAAAAACATGTTTTCCAAGCGGAAACTATGAGAGGGTGATCAGCTCCACAAAACAAACACTGAGTGCCAACAGAATAATGGCCGAGTATGTAGGAAAGATGAGGATGTAATATGTGAGTCTAGTTTGCATAGGGCATCTCCAAGGGACCGTAAGAGTTTCCCGGGATGTGAATTATTATCTTAAGCTTCCAAATGGCCATGTTCCTAGAGCATAAAGGGCTACAGTTGCTCTCTGTGGCAAAAGGGAATGAGACTGACAAATTCTGTAATACTTTTGCCACAGAATTACTTGAGTTTTGATAGCATTGCTTAGGTCGCAATTGTGTGTGTGAGCTGGGGAAAGAACAGTTACAGAGTATTATCAGATTCTGAATGGCTTGCAATGCTGAAGCGAGACGCCTGGATGTTCAGTGAATTATGTCATCCTTTATAGCAAGGCTCCCTCCGGAACTGCTAAAGCCGCATGTGTGTATGGGGCATGGGGAGAAAGAGATGGTTCTTTTGTGATTTATTGGCAGGTACTTGGCAGGAGGCTGTTGTATCATCCTTATTTTTATACCCAGTGTCACAGAATGAATCCCCACAGTGGGGCAACGAGAGGTTGAATGCTGTGTTGTTCAAGGGACTTGTGTGACTAGCTGGCTCTGAATGGGTATTATTGTCTATATAAGGACCAGTCAGATTCATACAACCTTGAATGTGGGCTTCATTGCCAGCTGCATAGGAGGACAGCAAGGGCTCCTGTACTTTTAATAGTTGCTTATTTGTATGTATTTGTTTACATTATCATTTAATACTACTTAATACCACTTAAGTGGTGTACAAAAGGGATACAGCATCAATTAACATTAACCATGTGAATGAATGTGTACTGCCTTCAAGTCGATTCCGACTTATAGTGACCCTATGAATAGGGTTTTCATGAGGCTAAAAATCAGAAAAAACTCACTTAGGGCACTTACAGACTGTTGGTATTTTTGGATGGGATTCAACCATATAGTGGCAAATTTAGCTGATAGGGGGCTCTTTCTCAACAAATCCGCTTTCCCAAAAGATCAGACGTTTTGGAAAGTGATGGGGAAATGCACTGGAAAGTGTGGGATAACACTTGTTTTGATGCAACATCATCTAACCTCTCCACAAACAATTAAGAATGCATGCTCATTACATACCTTATGTCATCTAGCCTCCCCACAAACAAATCAGAATGAATGTTTTTTAAGTAGCCAATACCATCAGATCTCCCTGCAAACAAATCAGGATGGATGCTTAATTAACTGGTCATCTGGCGGTGTCTTTAAAATGCTTGCTGAAATAACAACAGCAGCAGCAGCAACAACAATAATGGGTCTGCTTTCAGACATAGGGCTTATTGCATTCATTTAACAGATTAAAATGGTAGTCCTTCTGTCCCAATTTATAACGTTACTTTCACATTGCCGTACCTGTTGGTTAAGGAACAGTAGCTTTTTCAACCAACATATCAGCATTTTGCACAAATGTTTTTCACATGGCTGCAATGAACGTCTTGTTTTAGTCCCTCACCTGTTATACACGTGTGCACTGTAGTTCCCCACTGTGTAGGAGGTCTAAGATCTTGTCCTGTGCCATGCAACCCTTCTCCCTTTAGCATCTGACATATATACATGCTGGAACACAGGTACAATTTTCATCAGGCAAAAAAAAAAAAAAGGGGCGCCTAAAGGGTGGGAATGCACTGCATGTTGGGATACCTGTCATGTGAGTGACTGCAGCTAGCAAAAAACTCCCATGATTTTCTGGGTTCCCAAGTTTGCAAATTGATTATAACTGGTATCATTTATCACAAACATTTGTGCTAAACTTGTACTATATTCCACTAGAATTCCAAAACTAGCTTGTACGTCATGTGAAAGATCAAATATAATGCACAAATTACCAGGTAAGAAATCATCAGACTAATGGAATAAAGTGCAGTGTGAAAGCAGCCTAAGTCTTCATCAAGCACTGGAAGTTCAACAGGGAAGGGGCTTGTCTGATCTCAGCTGGGAGTTAATGCACAGCTTCTGCTGGATACGAGGCATCCCCTTAAAGGGATTCCCCTAAAGTTCTCAGAGATTGGGCAGAAATATAAGGTATGTTTAGAGGAAAGAATATTCATGTGGCTGAGGGGTGGGGAACTTGTGGCTCTACAGATGTTGGACCACAAGTCTCACATTTTTGCCCATTGGCTATGCTGGCTGGGGTTGATTTTATTTATTTATTATAATTTATATCCCACTTTTCATCTGAAGAGCTTCATGTGGCATACCTGGTTCTCCCCCTCCTGTGGGGTGGCTTAAGAGACAGTGACTGGCACAAGTTCACCCAGTGACAGTAGTGTAGTGACAATTTCAGAAGTGCAGGGTCCCTTAATGATAGTCACAGCCACACCTCCCTTCTAAAATTATACAACCTTCTATCAGGCCAGGCTTGAATACTGCTTTCTGCTTCTCTGTCACTGTCACCAGTTGACCGTCCTTTCTCAATGTCAGAGATATTGCTTGAATTATTGAATTCAGCATCTACATATTTATCTCCTGCTGCTACCAAACTGCCTGGTGATGTAGATGGGATGCTTACATGACGATTCACTGTCTCTTTTTATGCAGTTACATAATTCTCATTTTCTATAACTTGGCTTTTTGAAATAGGAACTCCTTTCACTCCGATTGGCTCCAATCAGCAGGAAACAACAAGGAAGCAAGGTCAAAGGTTATTCTCGGTGGCTCACACTCCCTTTTCATGCTGATTGGCTCATAGAACACTGGAGACATTGGGACTTGCTGGGATCTGGCTCCCAAAAAATAATGGGTCTAAGACCCCCCAAGACCCTGGACAACTACACTCCTGCCTAGTGAGCTTCATGGTTAAGTGGGATTTTGAACCATATTCTTCCACAGCCTAGTCCAACACTCAAATCATTAAATCATACTGGCTCTCATACTGGAAGGTAGAGTTGAGCAACATCTGGGGACCCACAAGTTTGCCATCCCTGGGGTAGTCATTTTAATGTGGGCTGATTACAACACTAGCATGGGGCGCAGGTGATCTATAATTGGACCTCTTGATGTCTTGTTCCTTTGAAAAGAGCAGCTATCAGGCCAAAGATTTTGTTATTCTCAATTTGGACCTGGTGGCCACTGCATGGAGATCAACCCTTTCCCCACCAAGTCTCCCAATGCAAGTTGCTGTAGCGGCACTGCTGCTAATCATGGGGGACAATCATACACATATTGCACCAATTTTAGCATCAATTGATTGCTCCCTAGCATGCTCACATCATGATTTTTCCAATGGAGATTTGCCATCTGATCACTCAACTTGGGTTTAATAAGCTTTGGAGATGGCCTAGTAAAAGATCAGCTTGCATTAAAAATGGGTATGTAATAAGGCAGTCACCATGACCATAGGCAGCCCAGTCCTGTGCACCACATTTACTCAGAAGTAATTCCCACTCAGCCCAATAGTTTTAACTGCACAGATAAATTCTGCCTGTATTAGCTTAATCTACAGGGCAGCCTACAGTCTAGGTTTGCCAGGTCTCTGGTTTTCACCCAGAAACTCTGGATTTTTGGGGTCCTCTATGGGTCTCCGGGTAAGTCACCTTAATCTCCAGCCTCTCAGCAATCTTTTTTTTTTAAAAAAAAAGTTTCTAGGCAGTCTGGTTCAAGAGACATACACCAAAATGTCAGCCCCCTCCAACTTCTGTGAAATGAGCTTGTAGCTGGCTGCTCTAACCCTGCCCTTTCAGGTTTGTAGCCAATAAGTAAAGTCAGAGTTGTGATTGACAAGGCAGTACCTAGACCCCACTGTAAGGCTGGAAAAGTGTTTTTTTCCTGCTCATCTGAACATCTCATAAATTAACTATATAGCTTTCAGTCTTTCTCTCTTGCGTGGAGGAGTCAAACATGTTTAAATTTTCATGGACTGTTGAAGAGGGCAGTGTTTTGAAAACCTTCACAATATGAAGCTTTAATCCTATACTCACTTTTCTGGGAGTAAAGCTGCAATATTCATCCCACATACCCAGAGTAAACCCCACTGAATTCAATAGGACTTTTGAGTAGACATGGTTAGGATTGTGCTGTAAATTAATGGGACTTTTATGTGATAGCAAAGTATTGTGTTTGTGTTGTAAACCTTTCTTTCCCCCTCCAACCCTTTTTTTTAAAGCAATTAGGCAGGGCATAGCTTTTATTATGTAGGAAACTAATACTGATTTTTAAAAATATGTTCTGCAATGACTAACTGCTTTTGACAATAAACTATTATATGGGATGTATGTATTTTTACATCTCCAGTGTGTGTATATATATATATTTATGTATTATTTATTTATTACATTTATATCCCACCTTTCTTTTCATGATAGAAACCCAAGGCGGCTTACATATGGTTCCTAGGCAGTCTCCCATCCAGGCACTGACCAGACCTGACCCTGCTTAGCTTCAGCAGGGTGCTGGCCTCATGTGCCTTCAGACCAAATTGTGAGATAGCACTGGAGCTAAATGAGTCTTTCCAACAACCCTGTGAGGTAGGGTTGCAGACTGGAAAGAAAGGCAGTCACAATAAGAAAGAAATCCCTTTAAAATCCAATAACCATAAAAACAAGTATTAACAATTGCAAAACAGCTTAAAGTGGCATGATTCTGAATTTTGGGTTGGGCGCATGAAGTTCCTTATCACTTGTGGTTGCAGTTCTGTGCATGCTTCCCTGTTTGAGTAGCCCCACTGAATACATTGAGATTTGCTTCTCAGTAAACAAACATAGGACTGCACTATAAATATCTTTACAGGTTGTGTAAATAATAAACATGTCTGACAGCCATGCTTAGATAAATATTTTTCATACTATGTCCCGATAAGTATTTCAAACTATAGATTTCACACTATGGTTGTACATCATTATTTCCTCTACATTTTAAGTGTGCCCTTCTTCCTCAGGCTGGTCATGGTTCTCATCTATTGTTTTCACCCCGAGGGTCAGATTAGGCTGAGAGATGGTGAGTAGCCCATGGTCACCCAGTAAACTTTATAGCTCATTTCCATTTCAAAAAATTAATTAAAACAATTTACATGCAGACAAAGTTTATTAAGCAGATCCACACAATATATTTAAAGCACACCCAACTCACATTAAAAGCACATGATGTCCCCTAAAGAATCCTGGGAAATGTAGTTTCCCCATCACAGTTATATTTCCCACCACTCTTAACAAACTACAGTTCCCATGATTCTGTGGTGTGATTCATGTGCCTCAAATGTGTTGAATGTTCTTTAAATGAATGGTGTGGATCTGTCCTAGGTATGATGTGCATTCATTAGTGAACTGAAAAGAACAATTTAAAAGATACTTTTTTTAACAGAGGAAGTGTTGTAGCTCAATGGTAGGGCATATGGTTTGCATGCAAAGGTCCAAAATTCAATTTCTGGAAAAGACTATTACCTGGAATCCTGAAGATACAATGCTAGTTCCAGTCATCAGTACTGGATGAGATGGTACCAAATGGCCTGAGGCGGTATAAGGCAGATTCCTTTGTTCCAAAAAAAATGTAAAGAGACCAAAGGGCCACAGTGACTTTAGAATTTATTTATGTATTTTATTTACAACATGTATATACTGCTTTATTGTAAAAAATATCAAAACGGTTTACAGAGGAAATTAAACAATAAAATTATTGGCAAAACAGTTAAAGACAGGTATTTAAAAACATTCAAAATAATAAAACCAACAATGAGTTAAAAATATATATAAACATAATAGCTTCTACATGCCTGGGTAGGCTTGCCTAAACAAAAATATTTTTAGCAGGTGCTGAAAAGAGTACAGGCAAGACCTTGCCTGCCTAATGTCAATAGGCAGGGATTTCCAAAGCATACGGCTTGCCACACTAAAGGACCGATTTCTTACAAGAGCAGAAAAGTACTATGTGGCAACCGTAACATGGAAAGCACACCTTGAATTTTGCCCGATAGCAAATCAGCAACCAGTGCAGATTTCAGAGCAGAGTATTATGTGTTGATAGGGTCTCACTCATGTCAGCAATCATGCCACAGCATTCTGCACTAACTAAAGCCCCCAGGTCAGGTTGTGCTGCACAGGGATTTCTGTGACCTTCACTGACTGGCTGCCAGGATATTTTTAGTTTTGGTTTTTGGTTGGGGTGCTGAGTTTTCTGCCTTACTCATGGGAATTTTGTTGTGCCTGGTATGGTATTGCATTTAGGATATCATCACTGTCTATTCTTTTTGCATTTCATTTACCTTTAACTTCACTCCCTTACATCCATATAAGCAACCACAGATGTTCCATGCACTCAGCTCAACCCCCTAAAACCCACTGATGATGCACCTTGTTGGTTGCATAACGGTTTGTTTCTTGCCCAATAGTGGTAAAAGAGGATTCACATACTGGGAAGCGTGGCTGCAATTGTTCCCAAGCTGCTGCCTGTGAAGGTAGACCAGGGGCATCACTACGGCGGTGCAGCAGGTGCAGGCTGCACCGGGTGACACCACGAGACGGGGGTGACACCCAGAGCCGCCCCTCTCCCTAGGCACAGCCGCCGGGAAGCGGCAGGCGGAGAGCTGCGATCAACCCCCTCGCTTCTGCTTTGTGGATTCTCCGCTCCTGAATCCTTTCCCCGCCCCATTTTCCAGCTCAGCCAATTGCTCAACTCCTTAGCACCCAGTCATTTTCCTCTTGGCCAATGAAATGTTGGGATCTTCAAGACTCAGACAGGCAGAAAGACCAGGCTGGAGGCCTGATCTCTTCCTCTCCCCCACTTTTTTGGTGCAGAGTTGGCCTCTTATGTTTCTACTGTCGGTCCCTGTTTTCATCAGAGACTTGGTTAATTATTTGAACTCCACTTTTCTGTCCCCGACGCAAAAAACGGCTGGTAGGATTAGAGATGAGACAAACTAACAAAAGAATCATTTAAGGCAACAGCTGATGAAAAACAAATAGATAATAGGGGCAGTAGGAGGCATCCCAATTTTCTAGCACAATGGTGCCATCCACTCACAATGTATTTAATGTCATTTTTTAAAGGATATTTGTAATCTGTCTTTCTCCCGAAGGTTCCAGGACAGAAAATACACAAACGTTAAAAGCAGAAGTTAGGGGGGGAAAGGAGGCATCAGCTGACCTGCAGGAGTACAAAAAAATTTAGCAGGTTTTTTTAGGAGGGAGGATCCGAACAGCCCTATAAGCATGCTCAGTATTTACAGAACACTGTCTGTTGTTGGTAAGGGGGAGGGATGGAGGAACGGAGTGTCCTGCAAAAGGGCACAGCTGGCTAGCTGGCACCCTGAACCAAAACAGCCAAATGAGCATGGCCACAGGACACTTAAAGAGTCTGTGGGATGGAAAACCAGAAAGTGGGAGGAAGAGGAATGAATGTATCCTGGTGGAGGGTCTGGTTGGAACAGCCAAGTGAGCATATTCAGTGGCTACAGCACACTGAACGTCTGTTGTTGGGTGTGGGGATGAATAAAATGAGAGTGGGAGGAGGAATGGCATGGAATATCATGCAAAAGGGTGTGCTGACTGTCTGGCATCCTGAACATATTGACATATTGTACATCGCTCAGAGTTTTATTTAAATATAAGCGATATATAAATGTTCTAAATAAATAAAATAAGTAACTAAAATTTCCCACACACCAAACAACTATAAGGTATCTCTCCAGTGTGAGCTCTCTGGTCCTCAGAAGGCCTCCATGCTGAATAAAACATTTCCCACAGACCAAATATTTATAATGTATTTCTCCTGTGTGGACTCTCTGGTGAGTCACAAGTTGTGAACAGTGCACAGAACATTGTCCACGCTTCAGAGAATTTACAGAGTTTCTCACTTGAATGGACTTTCTGGTGCATCTCCAGGTTTGATACCACACTCCAAACATTTATAGCACCATTCTTCCGTGTGGTCACTCTGATGGGTCACAAGCTTTGAACAGTGAGAAAAACATTTCCCACACTCCAAGTGTGTGACAATACGTGATTTGTATCCTGGGAGCTGTAGTTTGTTAAGGATGCTAGGAATTGTAGCTCTGTGAGGGGTAAACTACAGCTCCCAGGATTATTTGGGGGAAGCCACATGCATTAAATGTATGGTGGGTACGCAGCCATAGCGAGATGAGAAAGGGACCCAGGAGCAGGGGTGTAGTCATCCAGGGTCCGAGGGGGTCTTAGACCCTTTACTTTTTGGGGAGCAGGGTCTCAGTAGGGTCTTCAACATCCTATGAGCTAAACAGCATGAAAAGGGAGTGTGTTAGCCACTGAGAAGAGTCTTCTAACATGCTTCCTTGTCCTTCCCTGCTGATTGGAGCCAAACAGGGTGAAAGGAGGTGTGTCAGCCCCTGAGAAGACTCTTCTCAGGGGCTGACACACTCCCCTTTCATGCTGATTAGCTCCTAGGGAGATAAACGTGTAGACACTGAATGCAGTAATTCAAGCAATATCTCTGACTGTAAGAAAGGACAGTCAAACGATGACAGTGATAGAGAAGCAGAAAGTGGCATTCGAGCCTGGCCAGATTATTCCAGAATCTTAGAAGGGGGTGTGCGATGTGAGGGGTGCATGACTGTGACCATTTGAAGGGACTTTGCACTTCTGGATTTGCCACTACACGACTGCCCAGGAATCCAGATTCCCTTTCTGCCACTTAAGGCTGGGGCTGATGGGAGTTGGGGGTCTGGCAACATCCGGAGAACCACAGACCTCCCCTGTCCTGTTGCAGGGAACAGCCTGTATTTCCAAAATGGATGAAAGTGTATGTCAGAAATCGTTTACTTCTAGCACATGAGATGTGAGTTTTGTTTACGAAATGGATGTTTTTGGAACTGTCCCCTTTCCAAGGTGTAAATTTCATAGAATCATAGGATGGTAGAGAGTTGGGAGGGCCTTATAAGGCCATCGAGTCCAACCCCCTGCTCAATGCAGGGATCCGGATTAAAGCATCCCTGACAGGTCCCTGTCCAGCTGCCCTCTTGAAGGCCTCCAGGGTTGGAGAGCCCACCACCTCCCCAGTTCATTGGTCCCACTGTGACGTCGCTCTAACAGTTAGGAAGTTTTTCCGGATGTTCAGTCAGAATCTGGCTTCCTGCAACTTGAGCCCATTATTCTGTGTCCTGCACTCTGGGACGATCGAGAAGAGATCCCAGCCCACCTTTCAAGTACTTGAAGAATGCTATCATACCTTGTACGGGAGGAGGTCCATGGGGGTGACACCATGAGTTACCGCACCGGGTGACACCAACCCTAGTGACACCACTGAGGTAGACCAAACCACGTATGTTTTCTCTCCGTCAGTTATTACTGACTGGAATTTGGTTGGATGTCAAAGTGAGTTTATAGCAGCCCACAGCGTAGACAGAAAAGGGTACAGAAACTTCCTACTCTTACTTGTTTCTCAAACTTCTTTCTGAAATGAAGGGTCAAATCTATAAAGAAATTTGGAACAGACATGTTAAAAGGTAGGAGTAGGGCATTCCAGACGGGGTTGCCAACCCTGCTTGGATATGGATATATTTGCAGAGGATCCCTCTAGTCAAGCTTTACCAACAGCACAATCCAAACCATATCTACTCAGAAGTAAGTCCTATGGAGTTCTATGGAGCTTAGTCCCTTAATAAGGGTGTTCGTGTTCAGAATTGCAGCTTTCAGGGGCATCCATCTTTACTCCTGAGCACTCCCAGCTAACTTCTCCACAACACTAGGCTCCTTTCTTCCTGCAATGGCCTTCTAGTGACTGGCCTGGCCTGAGGGCACTTAAACCCTTCTTGCCAGAAGCAAGTAGGCTAGATTAAATGTTTCCTATCCAGTCTTCATCTTTGAGCTAAGATTTCTAACTTATTTTCCAATCAGAGAAATGTTTTTGTTTGAATTGTATGAGCCAAGCAACTGTCGTTGATGCTTAATGTATCATGCTTAATGACATCACTAGGGTCCACCTCCGTGACATCACTCAGGCCCACCTCTGAAATCTCAGGGTTTGTAATGCTTCTGACCTGGCAACTCTACTAGGGTTGGGATTAGGAGAGGGAAAATGCAGTCACATAACCCATTAAATCTACCCGTTACAAGCCACTGCTTCTCCTTCTCTACTTAAATTGTGCCATCATGATCATGGTGAATAGGTCCACTGAATAGTTTGATATTAACACAAAGTGAGACCTCCCCCACAAAAAATCCACCTACAGTTTGAAGGCTTGTGGCAAAATCACACATTATATCCATAATCTCTTTAAGGACATAAGAACATAAGAAGAGCCTGCTGCATCAGGCCAGTGGCCCATCTAGTCCACCATCCTGTTCTCACAGTGGCCAACCAGGTGCCTGGGGGGAGCCTGCAAGCAGGACCCAAGTGCAAGAACACTCTCCCCTCCTGAGGCTTCCGGCAACTGGTTTTCAGAAGCATGCTGCCTCTGACTAGGGTGGCAGAGCACAGCCATCACAGCTAGTAGCCATTGATAGCCCTTGTCCTCCATGGATTTGTCTAATCTTCTTTTAAAGCCATCCAAGCTGGTGGCCATTACTGCGTCTGTGGGAGCAAATTCTGTAGTTTAACTATGCGCTGAGTAAAGAAGTACTTTCTTTTGTCTGTCTTGAATCTTCCAACAGCTTCTTTGAATGTCCATGAGTTCTAGTATTATGAGAGAGGGAGAAAAACTTTTGTCTATCCACTTTCTCAGTGCCATGCATAATTTTATACACTTCTATCATGTCTCCTCTGACCCGCCTTTTCTCTAAACTAAAAAGCCCTAAATGCTGCAACCTTTCCTCATAAGGGAGTCTCTCTATCCCTTTGATCATTCTGGTTGCCCTCTTCTGCACAGTCCAGTTTTTTGCAGCGGTGGAGGTGAAACAGATGAGGAAAAACCCCTCCGCATCTTTAAACCCATATGTGATCTAGGATTGTTCAGGGTCAAGTGAGGGGTCTACACTCTGCATGTGCTCAGAGGCACTGTCTTCTTTCCATGTAAAGCATGCAAGCACTGCAAACAGATTTCATGAGCTTACATATTAGGGGGCTTGACACGAGCCCCCCCTTCAAATTAAGCCTTGTCAGACATCTGGGACCCAGAGATCCTAAAAAACGGATGGAGTCTCCTCCGGACCGAAAGCTTCTTAAATAGTTGTTTACTGTACTCCAGTGAGAAACCAGCAGGCTTCCTGCACCACCGGACGGGAGGGGTGGGGGAAGCAGCTGTGTGGGCGAACGGCCAGTCACGCCGAATGGGAAACGGCGGGGAGCGTCTGATGCCACGAGCGCTGAAAAGAAAAGGAGGCTTCCCGCGGGAGCGTGGCTAGCTAACATCCCGAGGGTGAAGCCGTGCTTCTAAATAAATAACGCAGGCCTGATCGATTTTCGACTTTCACTGATGTTGTGAAGCTGCCTTTTTCTTCGCCCAAGCCAAGAAACGAAGCTGGTGAAACGCCTGGATTTTGCACTTCGCCTGCTTTTCCGACCTTGTGCACCTGGGGCCACAGCAAGCGCCTCCCCCGCCGGCTAAGGTCGCCAACAGCGACCACTTTCAAGCCACTTTGCTGTAACTGTACATTGCGGAGGGTCCAACGACGCTATAGGTTATTAGTAGGCACACTGTTTTTTAAAAAGTTATTTAGTGAGCAACAAACGCAGCAATATTTCCGGCTCCTCTGTTCCACATCCCCCCAGTCTAGGAAGGTCCCCCGGCGCGGGCACCCCGTTCTTAGAGCTCCGCCCTTTAGAGGAGAAGTGGCCCACAGGTGGCGGCAGCAGCAGCTGCTCCTCCCTCCCGCACAGTGGTGGGCAGGATTGGGCCCAGGGATCTGCTTACAGAGGAACCGCGAGCAGCAGCCACTTTCGCCGCCGCCGCCGCCGCCACCTCGCGCTTACGGCATAGAAGGCTGGACGTAGAAGGAAGAGCTTCCTCCTCCGTGCTCCCTCGTTTCCAGTTCTCTCGCTCTGGGAGTGACTAGACTCGAGGAGCACAGTCCGCCCCATCGTGCCCCCTCTCTCAAACGCCCACCCCGCTTTATCTCGGCAGCAGATAGTGTTTGCCAGCGATTGCTCCTTTTCGTCCTCTCCTTGGGCTCTACCTGCTCTTTTGCCCCTTGGGGGGGGGGAGGATGCACAAAGCGGAACTATCCAGAGGCGGGAACCAGAGAAAGGAGCCAGTTCCTCGGGGTTGGGGGCGCCATCCCAGCCTTCTCACCTGCGCCCTCTCTTTGGCGGGGAGGGATGGGAGCAGGTGAACAAGGAAGAGGACCGGATCGCTGCTGCTGCTCTTGCCACGACCACTCTACGCAGAAAGCCAAGGGTGTGTGTGTGTGAGAGAGAGGGGGAGGTTGCTGGTCCCCCATCCTTTGGGAGAGGTTGGAGTAACCAGAACTCAGAGAAGGACGCGGCAGGGGTTCTGAGTGTGTGTATGCTGATTGAGAAGGGGGGGTCCTTTTTCCCTCTTCTTCTTTCAAGCTTTGGCTGCGGGACAGAAGGGAGGGACGGTCTGTTTATTTACTGTTTGATCGCTTGATCAAAAAAGCCGCTTTCCCGTCAAAATGAAAGGGATCGCCTTAAGCACGCACGCTTAAAATAAAAATTAAAGCGTGTTTAACGCATGGCAGGGCTGGACAGACTTCAGGCTTTTGGGGTTTTATTTTTTTCCTAGAACCCCAAGAGAACCCAAATGAGAACCAGGTGCGAAGGCCGTACATTTAGAATGAAAGAACAAGGGTGCAGCCCCTGAGCACCTCCCGGGCATTTGATTTTCAGTACCAGACCTGAGCGAGTCGCTTCGAACAAATAAATCCATTCCTGGTTAGTTCTCTTCATTCCAGCAGCCTACTTTAGCCGAGGAAAGTTGTTTTGTTGTTGCTATTGTTAAACATTTGGGGCATCAGTCGCCCTTGCCAATAGATTTCATATCCCCCGGAGATCTGCCGGTAAATCCGATCTTCCTTCTGCACACCTCTCTGATCCAAGCTGTAGCTCGGTTCGGAACACAACCTCCACTTACTTCTTTTTTAAATTGCCCCTCCTCCTCCGTCACTGTCTCGATCTGCTCAGAAATACACTTTCTGCGAGTCGCTCGTGCTTGGCGGCGTATTGTCGGTTGGGAAAGGAGGGCGCTAGGACCCCGCGGGCAGCCCGGTAGGCTGCTGGCAGCCGAGGCAGCTCGGCAGACTCCTCCTTATCTCCAGTGTCAAACTTGACATCAGCCCGCAAGCGGAGCATGGTAACTTCTGCAAGCGGAGCACTCACATCAGTGGCATGCTTCAGGAAGATATGCAGCTCGCGCTGCCCTCTGCACCAGGAACATGGATTGTCACGTCGCCATCCTCCTTCTCCTCGGATCTGCTCTCAGCTGCTCGGGGGATCTGAGCCTCCATCCTACTAACGAAGGTAAGCCGGGAGGCGCAACCTTTAGGGAAGCCGCGAGTGCTTGAACTTCCCTGGATCCCGCTGGTGGAAACCTGGTCCATGGTTGTTGTTTTTTAAGGTGGTCCAGGATGGACACAGAGCAGCAGGTTCAGCTTAGTATTTTGATGTTGAAGGCTTCATTTGTATTTTGGAGTGCAACCCAAGCTTGTGGCCATTGGAAGCTGCTCTCTGGATCATGGCCTCACGGCGCCCGGGTGTTACTTTATTGCTGGCTGTGATGGACGCTTATTGGTAAGGCAAAGTTAGACCAGAATGTCGCTGCTGGTGGTTGTATGTGTGTGATGACACCCCAATAGTGACAGTGACCTCCCTCGGGTGTTCATGACCGGCGCCAGTGTAAGGAGGATGCAGGCAGAAGGCACGATCCTTGCATTTTGCAGCAGCTGTCAGGAGCTTGGCGAATGTGTCTTGTGTGAAGCGATGAGGGTAGGACTTAGGTCCAGTTTATAATGAGCAGGGCGTGTGTGTTTGACTATTAGCGTATAAGTGATGCCAAGAAAAGTCAGACCAGGGAAGCCCCTTGTGTCTGTCTGGTCTTACGGAGGAGATCCGTTTTGCATCATTTTAACTATATGTAACTATATGTAAACGAAAAAGGAAATGAGTGGTTGGGTGTGTGTGTGTAGGTGAAACTATGCTGAGCTTGCATTGGCTTTGTATTTAATTCAGTAGCTATCCTTCTTGATTCCATTTGTATTTACGACTGATGGAAACAATTAAACAGTGCAATCTTGTGTGTGGCTATTTGGAAGTAAGCTCCATTGTGTTCAAGGGGACTTACTCCTAGTTAAGTGTGCATAGGAGTCTATCCTTGGTGACTCGTTAATATCTCTTTTTGTATAGAAAAATAAATAAAAATTTTGATGGCGGGCATCTTCTAAAATGTGTTTGTGATGAGAAAATACTTGCATTTTAAGCCATTAATTAATGGCATTAATTTGGATGACAAACTTCAGGTACAATAAAATATTACCACTTATTAGAAAACTCACCTGTGTTTCATATGACATATTACATCATACAGAAATATTTCTACACATATTTAAATCTATTTAAATATAAAATATTTATTGAGTCAGAAGCTGTCAAGCTTCATACATTTTTAGAAAAAAATATGTTCATTGGGTTTTGTTGTCTTGAAAAATAATTGGAGATATTTCTTTAAAAGGTACACTCAGTAACTTTGTGGATAAAGTCAGACCATTAAACATTGAACCTTTAATTCCAAAGTGTTTAAGCACACCTGCTTATTTTTAAAATTCAAGAGGTGAAAGGGTGAGAAGAACTTTTAGTATGAAATAATTGTGTAAATTCTTGCACCTGCCTAATTAATCCTATTTGTTAACCAATTTTCATTTTGTTAAGCAACAATCTTTAATGCACTGAACAAATAATGCTGCCAGTGTTTTTGGATTTGGAAAAGGGAAAGTAGTCATATATATATATATATAATTTAGGCTAGGGGAAAAGATTTGGAAGATCTAGCTGAATTTTGCACCGCAGAAAAAAGGAAATAGTTTGGTATATGCTGTTCTAAAAAAGAATAAATAATCTCCTTCATGAATGCATATTCAATACTGCTTTTTTAAAATAATGGATACATCATAGTGTAGCAGAATAATTAGTAGAACAAGTGTTACTGCTAAGAAAGTAGTAGTATTGATCTTGCTATTATACTCTTTTTCTTTTTGGCAAAGAAAGCATGAGTATAAATGGAGGCCAGTTTGGAGTGGCGTGTCGCTCTCAGCAGTTGAACTCATTGACAATGTGCACAATTCTGTTATGCAGTCAACAGAGCAGTCAAGCTGCTAGCACATTGGCTAGCAAAATACACTGTATATTAAGACAGCAACTGAAACACCGTGATATATTATTTGGACACTCATATCTTAAAATGTTTTGCGTTAGTTTCTATACCTTTTTTGATGTTTTATCCTGAACATAGCTGTCCATAGAAGATGCTGCTTAAACACTTTCATCATCGAGGGTTTTGTTTTATTTTGTTTTAAAAAAGTCTTTTACAAAAATATTGGTCTCTGTTGCCATATCTTTAATTTTTATTGTAAGCACAAAACTGTCCAACTTTGATGTAAGACAGCTGTAGCTGGTAGTCAGTTTTATAATTATGTGATTATATTTTTTGTAATTTTAAGGAAACTTAGAAACTGAAAAGAAAAAGTAGAAAAAAGTGTGCTGTTGGTTAAATATGCAAAGTTGCCCTGTGCATTCTTAAATCAAAATGGCTGTTAAAGATACTTTTAGGTACTACTACTAAAGATACTTTTAGATACTACAATATTACGGTATATTTGAAATATTCTTCACTTTTAAAACTCAGTTTTTCAGAACTTATAAATTTCAGAGTATATGTATTTGTCACATTTGAATAGGATAGTTAGCTTAAAACCTACACTGAAGTTGCAATCCTATACCCACGTACATAGGAGTAAACTCCACTGAACTCAGTGGGACTTACTTCTGAGTAATGTATAGGACTGCAGTGTTAATGACTAAGTTAAGCCATCCTGTCCCTGCCATGCCATTGCAGAATCTCCAGAAATAAATAGAATGTATTTGATGAAGTTGATTAAATTGTGAGACAGAGCCTGTACAGTCAACGTTTGGAGCCATTGGTATGTTTTTCTCCAATTTTATATAGCAAAGGAGAGCAAAGTTTTTATACGTCCTGGATAAAACATATTATGAATTACGGGGCTTATTTCACTTCATGCAGCCTTGTGGAAAAGAACAAAGCCATGTGCTTGCATTTATTCTTTTAAAATATACTTTAATTATTTGTTTATTGATCTATTTTAAATTCTGTGATATCATACACAGAAAAAGTTATTTGCCATCTTCAAGTTGCATTTAAAGTTTTGTGCCCCCTCCATCTTTTTATGCGGCAGAGAGCTGGGCACATGACATGTCTTCACTGAAGCTCCAATTAAGTAGAGAGGTGATGAAACAGGTAATTTTCTTCTAAGCTATTTCTTTAAAACAACAGCAACAAACTATCGCATAGGGGTGGGTTTGTGGGTGTGTTTCTGGAGTTATACTCTTCTTTAAGCTGTTTCAACTGGAGATCACATGTGATTATTTATGAAATGTGAATCATCTATTTAGTAACAGGAAAATGTCAGAAGGGATGAACATCTGAATAATGCATGGATCTTGATGCTGAGATTTTAATAGTTTTTATTTGTTCTGAAATCTCAGTCTGAAAGTATGCAATTTTCAAATTCGCAAGCCACTACTTTGTCCAAGGTGGACTTTCTTATTGAAGGTCTTGCAACCTCCTTTGGAACTGTTCTTGTAGAATCAAGAACCAAAGGAGTGATATAATCCTGCAATTTAATAGTTTTTTTTTCTAATCCATTTCTGTAATGATACTATTTGCCCCAGGGTACCAGCAACCTTAATTTAACTGTTGTATAACCCACAACAGTTAACACTTGACCTAGGTCATTAACAGGATTATCAGCAAATTTGTTTAAGCTTTTACTGACAACCTGAATTGCTTCAATAATATTTTGACTGTGCAGACAGGAAACTTCTTTTAACCTCTCAAATCTCACATAAAGAATTTCTTATGAACACAACTACCCAAAAGACACCAAGGTTGTACATCTGTTCATGGTTACCAACAGGCTCCATTTTAGTAAACAGCTAGAACTATTTCAGACTCTCTGTTTACATTGTGCGAGTTTTTTCTTAAATGACTCTGCTTTCGTTCTTACCATATCAGAACATTTGTTCAATGGTTAGATTACAGCTTTCCCCCAGTAAACACATATTGGTGTTAATAAATATGAATTTACTTTTCAGTTATGTCACCAATGACAGCATTTTCAAGTGGAGCACTGATAGACATTGTTCTGTATGTCTAACTTTCCCACATTTAAGCCAGTGAATGTAAAGTATCGTTCACTGGTTTAAAGGGCTGGATTTTTATGGCAAATGGCTTTTAATAGAACATTAATTTAGTGCATTTTAGAAAAACAACAAATACTTCCAATAATTGTAATGTATTTATGTAAGGCACAGTTAAAGGGGAAGTTTTTCTGCACAAACCACATGGAAGTGAATGGTAGCAACGCAAGAGCATGTTAGTGTTCTTACTAATGTTCGCATCAGTGTCCATTCATCTTGACAGGGCTTTGCACAAGGGACTTTGCCTTCAGATTTTATCCCCTTACACATATCATGTAAATAACAAGCCAAACATCCATGAGAGCTCAACATGATTAAACTTCCAACTCTAGCTCCTTCCACCCACTCACCTACCAAACCCTGCTGATGCCAGTTTAACCCCAGCCATTAAGATGGCCTGAATAAATTGGGCTTACAATACCTCAAGGAGATGTTAGATGTGGTGACATTGCCAAATCTTAACTTATATGATTCCTGATGTGTGTGAAAATTTAGCAACTGTCACTTTAAATAACAGAACTCTCTCTGTGTGGAGAAAGAGCAGTTGCTTTAAAACAAAAATATATTGTCAGAATCTGTAGGTAGAATTTAGAATGAAATAAAGGTAAGGTTTATAAGGCTGATTTTCATGCAGCTGCATCTAATCCGAAACTGCTCTGATTTAAACAGAGTAAAAACAAATAAATTAGGATGCACTATAACGTTCATCATGGCATTTGTAATAATCCATTATTGTAGAACTAAAATGTGGTATAGATTCCATATTCTTAATGCAAGACCTCATGGATACATTTTAATGGTCTGGGGTTTTTTTTTGCTGGTTTTTAGTGTTTTCCAATGTAAGACTGATTCATTGACTAAGTTTGCAATCCTGCAGAATGACATTTTAAATTTGGAACACATGTTAAATATCAAAGAAGCCAAAATGTAAGATTTTTACGATAACGTGGTCTCAGGTCAATGCTTGGTGTTTTTATTCAGAGAGAAATGATAATGAAAGAAATTAGGATGTATGTTTAAACTTTTCAAGTACATGCAACTTTAGAAACTGATCAGTTTTTAATGATAGGGAAGCTTCCTCTTCTGCACACACAAAAAGGGAAATTAAAAACACATGCAAAAATTAGATTGCCATTTGAACAAAAATCCCTGGGACTGGCAAATGTGAATGTTATCTTTGCACGTCTATTTGTCAGAAATGCTAGGATTAAACAAAAATAAAAAAGGTCTCCCTGGATAATACAGCATGGAGAGAATTTTGCTTCTATCCAGTTTACTTCCTTTCAGTTTTGTTCCAGCTATACAAATTTTTGCAAGGAAAGCTGCATAACCTTTCTTATTTTGTGCAATCAACATTGGATGAAAAGTTTAGCAGTAGATGCAGGTGTTTCTCCTTCTATTTTTCTGTCAGCAATCTGGACTGGATCACCAGCGAGGGTCACTGCAGAGCTGTAGGCAAAAGCAACTGGCAAAACAGGCAGGCACAGTTTTAAAACTTAAAGCTTCTGTTGGTCAGCCAAACACCCGTTAGGTTACGCAGCCTGAAGGTGTATTTATGTAACAGCAAGTCCTTTGATTTTGTGTAGACTTTTGTTATGGTAATGAAGATTTGAGATGAGCTGAAAGGGTAATCGACATTATGGGAGAAGGGGGGGACACTTAAGCAAGTAGGTGACAAAATGATTTTAATAGAAAGTTTTGAATACAAATACTTTATATTAAAATAATTTTGACAACACACTGAAATTCTTTACATGTTCGCTGAAAAGTAAGTTCTGTTGTAATTAATAGGGCTTATTCCCAGGAAACTAGGTACGGGATTGCAACCTTGCTGACTTTTTTCCATCGTTTGAGATGTAGACCACACTATTATGTTAGCCCTTACAGTCTAGAGCCATCTCATTTACAATAATGCATTTGCATTTAAGTTGTGGGATTCTTTTCTGACAATCCTAACTATTCCTACTTAAAAGTAAGTCGTATTGAATTCAATGGGGCTTACTTCCAGGTAATTGGGGGTAGGATTGTGGTCTTAGTAATTGATTTAAGATTAAGGGGTTTTTGGTGGTATTATTATTAATTTCTAAGGCACAGGCCCCAATCCTAAACATATCTTTTCACCTCTAAGTATTGTTTTTTAAAGTCGTGGTGTCTTTCAATAGTGTTGTTTTAATACAGATTTATTTTCATGAGATATACTAAAAATTGTTTATATAAACCTTGGATTATTAAATACAGAGCAAACTAGCTAAAAGTTAAAAGATTGAATAGACAACTTTTATGATCAGAATATGCTTGAAACAGAGTTAAGGGTAGGATAGGCATTGGCAGGATAGAAAACACTGCACTGGAAAGGAGGCCTTAGTTGATCTTCATTGTTGTACTTCAGTAGAAACTTTATAAGGGCCGTGAACAAGAAATATAATAATTCTCTTTCATTAATTTGCTAAAATATTTATATTATTCAGTGAGAAATAATTTTATTTATTTGCATAACATGATAGTTTTGAAAACAAACTTGAGCACAGTCCAATTAGTGTTAATTTATGTCTGTTGATTTCAGATGGGGGCGATTTGAAGCGCATGCTCAACTGTCTCACTGAAATCAGGGCAGGGGTACTTTAGAAGTGCCTTACATTGGCAGGATTAATGCCCATTGTGCTTCCCAAATGTTAAACTAAAATGGAGTTGTAAAAATGTGGTTTTGTTTTAAAAGAGGATAAGGATGTAAGTATGAATTTATTAACAGATTTTAATCTGGCCCTAGTATAATTAAAGATTGATAGCCCTGAAATCCTATTGATTGAAATCCGTACGAGTTCTGGAATTGTTATATTTCATTTTGCTTGTGAAATTCACCAGTAATGAAAATTGAGTTATAGAAATAAAGGTAATCGTGCTTGAAAGGAATTAGTGCAACAAAGGAAGAAAAGCGGAGCCTGCCAGGCCCTTGCTTAGGATTAGTGAAAGCACACCACATTAATGGTTTAACATGGGGAGACGTTATTCAAGCTGATGCACTATAAGGGAAAACTTTTAGGCAACTTTTCTCTCCTTTTTTGTAAACTACTGTATGTCCTGCTGTTAGGGGCAGAGTGAGGAAGAAAATCTCATTAATCTGGTAGAAAAAAAAAATTGGGAAAAGAATAAAAGCATGCCACACAAACTGCAATGGAAACATGCAAGGGGTTTAACTGGGAAGTAAAGGGGTTTTGCTGAGTAAGGTTCTATTATGTAAGCTCATGTAGTAAGATAAATGATTCCTTCGTTTAGATTTTAGAAATCAAATTTCAAAAGTTTCCCTACAATAATAATAATAATAATAATTTAATTTGTGGGTCGCCTATCTGGCCAATGGCCACTCTAGGCGACGTACAATTTAACAACAATACATTACATCATAATAAAATACATCATAAAATACAATATAACAATAAAACAATAAAACAGTTCCAGTACAGAGTAGTAGGCTATTGGTCGTAAAAATTGTACTTCAGGGAAGGGATAATTTTCTTGTAAGAGATGAATTTGTGTGTGTAAATATATATGTATGTGTGCACGCGTGCATGTGTGCTATTTAAAAATGTTCTTCAGTTTGCTTTCATGAAAGTGAAGTAACTTTTTTCTGGCAGTTGGTTCATGACTTTTTTTTTTTGTTAGTGACTGCATTCCTCAAAATATTCTAATGCACCAAAAATGTACTTGAAGAGCCCAACAATAATTATTTTTTGAAAGTCCTAACAGTTTTTGTGCTTGCAAACTTCACAATAGTAGGCCTTCCAGCTGTGAGCCTTGAGGAAAGACACACAGAGAGAATAGGAATTTTGCCACCCCATCTAAGCAATAATATTTAATATTTCAACTTTGACAACTCTGCACTTTAAAGAGATGAGTGGAAAGTAGTTTCATAGACGCATCTATGGTAATTGATGCCAGGGTCTTATCTTGTCGCTGTAGCTCCCCAAGAAAATAGACACAGGAAAACTTTGGGTGTCTGAACTGAAGCGCTAGATAAAATAATATTTCTGGAACATTGTGGAAAAGTAAAAACTGAAGTTACGATCTCTGCAGAAACCTTTTTTCTTTCTTTGCAGTCTTCGAGCTATCTTCAAGTCTACAGTTCCATGCCATCTCTACTTCCTCTCTCTGAGTTTCTCTTTCAACTTAGCTTTCTCAGCCCTTACTTTTTTTAATAAAGTATAATAGAAACACATACATAAACAAAAAAAATTAACCTCTATAAATATATTGGTCAGTCATATGTCTGTAACATTCATCTTTAACTCCAGAAAGGAAAAACAGTATCTAGTGCACTATGAACTCCATAGAATTGAACATCCAGCTCTTATATTTTCGGTTTGAGCTGAACTGGAGCAATATTTTGCATAAAAGTTTTTTTAATCTTTAAAAAAGAACATAATATTTTTACTGTAGGATTTTCGTTTGAACTATTTTGTGTTTACATATATTTTTACTGGATTGACTGCAATCTTTTTTCATTTGTTGTTTTTGCATCTTTTATTTCGCATCAACTTTTTTTAAAAAAGAAGTCTTCTTCATCTATAGATCTTTGTAATCTTTGTACCCTGCCCCTTTGCGAGCAGTTAAGAATGAAATTATTTTTAATTTGAACAATAAGATCTTTTAGACCTAGTTTTTTGCAAGATGAAACTTTAAAATCTTTCTGTTCTGTAGTTTATTAGTTATATGTTAAGATTTAGCTACCGTAGCAGCTTTCTTTCTTTTATCCTTTTTTACAAAAACACCTCCCACCTGTCTATTAATGAATGAAATCCTTGATGGAATTGTTGTCCATCTAGGCAACATTTATTTTTGTTTTGTGCATTGGATGCAGACTTCGTCATGCTGTGGGTAGATAACCCATTGAAATCAATGAAGTTATGCTTGACTAACTTGAGTATGACTAAGACTGGATCCAGCTTTTTTCTGTATGTGCTTCATTGCTGCTCTATAGCCCTTGTGTGGCTTGTTTTAGGAGACTATCATAGCTTTAATTCCCCAAATGATTATTTTTTGTTATCCTGTGTGCATGCTGTTTGTCCCCTGCCTTCACTGTTGGAAGTCAGCAGTGCAGACTGCACAATCCTCATTGGTTCCATGCCAGCCCTTGTCCGCTGTGCGCCCACACTGAAACATTCTGCAGGTGATAGGATCCAACATGCTGAACAATGTTTCTACTTAGAGCCACCTGTAAGGTCTTCATGAGTTGTATGGGTGGGAGACAGGAAACAACCACTTTGGGACCGCAAAGTGGTCTTTAGGGTGTTGTTGAATAATGGAGGAAAATAAATAGGGTAGAAAACACCTGCTCATTAGTGGAAGAAAACCAAAGAATGCATAGTAGGATTTATGCTCATATACTGCACTGTTTTGGGATTCTCACAAAGAGGAGGCATGTTCTGAAAAACGAGGAATCTGTATTGGGACAGCAAGGTGTTGGAGGCGATGGCTGACTTGCAAAATCGTGGCAAACTGGGTGGGGGAGACTGCAATAGTCAATGTTAACATTCACCTTATGATATTTAGTGAATTTCACATGAGAAAGTGGGAGAGAATGTCTGTAAAATTTTGCTTGGAAAGGCAGAAAATTAAACTGGGGCAAATCAGGGGTTTTTTGGGGGGGTCTTTTAAAAATGTGACCAACAAAGCACACATGTTCTGAATTAATTACCTCCATAAATTCTGTTAAACAATAAAATAGTTTCTTGGTGACATCAGCATGTTGGAAAATAAAACCGGATTTAGGATTAGCATCTTGTTTTCCTCAATGTGACACTTAATGGAGATTTCTGATTCTATCAGCATGTTGTTTCGTCTCCCTGTGTTCACACTTGACTATTTAGCCACTTGTCCCTTTAATTTGTTACATTTGAATGAATGACTCAGAGCCAAGCAGAAATGTTCTTTGATTTGTTTATCTATAGTTATGACTAAAATGTCGGATGAGGCCTCTTTGTGTCAAACTAGGATAACTTTGAACAGTTATATGTAATTGCCACAAAATCATATTGAAGGTTTGATGTTATGCCCAATCCATATTTACTGCACGGTAGTATCCCCTGGGCACTGTGGATCAACTCCAAAGTAAGTTGTTTGTAAAGGATAGTACAAGAGTTTATGCAGTCTCTAACATGTTGAGCAATTTAAACCTGCATTAAAAACTTGTAAGTTTCCTGCAATGTGTCATCTGTCTTTACTGGATATTTTGAGTCAGTACCTTGTCTTTTAAATGTTAGACCATAAGTAGTGACTGGATTCTTCTTGTTTTTTAAAGTGTGTTTGAAACTGATGCCATTATAACAATTTCCAGAGGAGTAGCTGTATTAGTCAGTTGTAATGACAAAGAATCTTGTGTCTTCTGAAAGAAATAATACATTTATTATGGGATAAGTTTTTCTGGACTAGATTCCACTCCATCTGAAGGTGATGTTCAAGACCACCGAGTTCAGAAATTGAGCTTTAAGATGCTTTGCCATCCCCCAATGCTGGTCTAGTGACATGACAAGAAAGGGGAAACCTGTGGCCTTCCAGATGTTGTTGGACTCCAACTGTAACGCGCTCTATGTGGGGCTGCCTTTGAAGACTGTTCGGAAACTTAAACTGGTACAAAGAGCTGCAGCCAGAGTGTTAACAGGGGCTGGTTACAGGGACCATACAACTCCCTTGTTACAACAGCTCCACTGGCTGCCAGTTTGTTTCCGGTCATAATTCAAAGCGCTGGTTTTGACCTTTAAAGCCCTATACGGCCCAGGTCCAGGCTATTTGTCAGACCGTATCTCCCTATACGAGCCTGCCCGGGCCCTGAGATCTTCAGGAGAGGCCCTTCTCTCAGTCCCAACACCCTCGCAAGTGCGATTGGTGGGGACGCGAGATAAGGCCTTCTCGGTGGCTGCTTCTAGGTTCTGGAACTCCCTTCCTAGGGAGGCACGAATGGCCCTCTCCTTGCCATCCTTCCATCGGCAAGTAAAGACTTTTTTATTCCCACAGGCTTTTGGGATAGAAGGTGTTTAGGATTGGGCTTTACAAGTCTTGTTTTATTGTTTTATATTATTATTTGTATTATTTTAAATTGTTTTTAGATTTTGAAGTGCCTTTTAAGGTTTTAAGGTTGTGCATAGTTTAATTGTATTTTAATTGTATGTTTTTCTATGTTTTTAACTACATGTAGTTTTATTTGTAAGCCGCCCTGAGTTCCAGTTTGGAAAAAAGGCGGGGAAAAATAAAGTCTCAATCAATCAATCAACCCCTATGAGCCTCAGCTAATATGGCCAATGATCAGGGATGGTGGGACTTTTAGCCCAACAACATCCAGAGGGCCACAGATTCCCCATTCCTGACCTATTCCATCAGCCTCTTGACAGCCCTAAGCTGTGATGGCTTGGCTCCCAACAGGTTACTCCCCATCCATAAACTGCCCACATTAGCTATGCCCAGTGAGTATGAATCACATATAGATATTCACTAATAGGCAAGAAACCTTGCGGTTTAAGAATGTATCTATAGCCCACAGATATTTCTATCAAACTTTAAAAAGCAGGGAAATTGAGCAGCTATAGTTATAGTGAATGCACCAGGGGAACAGAAGACTCTGAGATATTGTACTACCTTACACATTTGTCAAAATGCAAACGTAATTTTGGTTGGTCTTTCACAGTCCAATCCACTTCCTGTGTAGCTTGGAAGAATTTGGTAATGTGCCTTTGAGCATATGGTGAGTGGTGGCAACATCTGCCGTCTCCAATAATGGAGAATTACATTTTTGTATATTTGTTGGTGTTCTTTCGTATGTTACTACTGTTTCTACAGAGAATCTAACCAAGAAAATTTTATTTCCCTCATTATTCATCCTAGAAACTTGTGTCAAATTTATTTTTATTAATTTCAAAGCCTTTTTGTTGGCCAATGTCATATGATGGTGAAGATAGCCTTTTGTGTTTCAAACTGGAGGTTATGTTCTATTTCCATTTTGGGTGCATTTACAGTTGAATCTGAAACTGCAGTTTGATGTAAAATCAGACTGATTACAATATGTTGCTACTTCAACAGTGACTCTAGCCGTTGGAAAAAAAAAAACTTAGCCTGTCCAAGATGCATGTTTTCAGCCTGCTTCGTTTAAACCCCATCATGGCTGAGAGGGGCCCCTGCTGCTGGGGCTGGGTGGGTGTAGCTCCTGCTCCACAATCTGCACTAGCATCAGGACTTGGAGCATGTACCCCATGACCTGAAGCTGGTGCAGATCGCAGAGTGGGAGCCACCGTCCCAAGCAACACCCTCCATCACTGGCATGATCTTGGGTGATGGCATGCATGCACGCACGGCATGCTGACATGGCTGGGCCTATGTAAGCCTCCAGCAGCATGCAGCGGTAGGACTGCTGCTGCACCTCTGCCTTTGAGGTCCCACTGTAGTCTGTTGACAGCCCTGGTATCCAAACAGAACATTTGTGATTGGATGGTTGAAAATGTCTGTATAGGTATATAACTACATTTCCCCCCCAAAGAAAGCAATAGCCCTGGCCTGGTATGTAAGTTCTCATGCTGGGAAGAAGGGCGGGATATAAATAAATAAATAAACAAGTTACTTTGACACGTTCCAGTCTTAGTACTCAAGCTGTTTGAACCCCCCTCCTACCTTCCTCCTCCACTGAAGTCACTGGCATGAAATGTGTTCCTGCTTGACTTGCTTGTGGCTCAGGCTGACCATGGGATTGAACCATTAGTTATGGCAAGGCATATGTTCAACTCCCCCTTTCTGTTAATTACAGTGCTTGAAAGCAGTGCTGGATTTCTGGATTTCAGGTTTGCCAAGAAATTATCCTGACTTTGATTAAGCAGAGCCATGAAAATATTTTCTCATAAATGGGAGAAGAGGGGGAAGGAAGAGTGGGAGG
The DNA here is from genome assembly GCF_030035675.1 of Rhineura floridana. NCBI lineage: Eukaryota > Metazoa > Chordata > Lepidosauria > Squamata > Rhineuridae > Rhineura > Rhineura floridana. Next base: position 130,801,744 of record NC_084484.1, on the reverse strand, counting down.
GCAGGTGAAGTGTTGAAATTAAGGCAACAGGTGCGGTGGGGAAATTTTGCTGAAACTCCTAATTCTTTCTCCAGTTAGGGTTCCAACTGATTCTACTCTTCCAGCAGCTGGTGCCTTATATCTTAGCGGGGAAGGAGGTTGCTCCTATCTAGCCATTTGGAAAGAAGATGGTTGAAGGCCAAGGATTCTGTGCTTTGCTGAACCGAGAGCAGCCAGATACAGCCATGTGGCATCAGGATTGAAACACACTCACTCACATTTTTGCAACAGGGGTTTCTTTTTACATTGCACCTCAATCTATGTGTCATATGTTCTATTACTGCCAAATGTGAACTCTTTTTTTAAAATTTTGCCATGAAGATTTTAGATCAAATTTAAAAATAAGTTTAAAAAGGAAGCATTTTACCCTTTGAATGTCTGAATTAAGGAACATCTGTTAACACTATAGTAACATGGAAGGAAAAGATACTCATGTTTAATGGGACTGGGGTGTTCCTAAATAAGAGGTAGCTCTTGGGGGGGGAAGGGGGCCATCTGGCAACACTATTCTAAGGCAATGTAAAATTGGTAGTGAAAATGATGACTTGCATACATTTCTGACATGCATATCTCATTTGTGTGAAATGTTGCTGCAATAGGACTCCCTGCTTTATTACTCTCTTGTGTTGTGCAGTCACATTCTCAACAATTTTTAATGTTTTTCAATGTGTTTTTAAACTTTTTAAAAAAGATGTTTTTTAAAGATGTTTTGCTTTAATAGATTTTAAAGTCTGTTTTTTATGATGTTTTAAAGTGTTTTAGTGCTTTTGTTTGCCTCCCTGGGCTCTTAACTGGGAGGAAGGGTGGGATATAAATTGAATAAATAATTAAATAATAAACAGTGTTGGCCCAGTTTTGCCAGGCTATATGATGTATGGAGACCCTCCCTAGGAAAGTTATATACATAATGCTGCTCCTGAAGAGAAAGGCAATGACTTCATTGAGTTAATATAATAATATAATAATAATAATAAATTTAATTTCTTCATCGCCTATCTGGCCAATGGCCACTCTAGGCGACTTACAAAATTGTTAAAATACAATTGATAAAATACAGTAATACAACATAAAAAACAACACATCTGCAGCAACAATATTAAAACTGGGCAGGAGGCATTTCAGTTATATAACAACCCTCCCCGGATACCCCGAAGGCCTGCTGAAAGAGCCAGGTCTTTAAGGCTTTCTGAAACACATTTAGGGAAGAGGCGTGCCAGAGATCTTGTGGGATGGAGTTCCAAAGAGTGGGGGCCGCCACTGAGAACGCCCTCTCTCTTGTACCCGCCAATCTGGCTGTTTTTGTTGGCGGGATTGAGAGAAGGCCCTGTGTGGCCGATCTTGTCGGGCGGCATAATTGGTGGCGTTGAAGGCGCTCCGTAAGATAAACTGGGCCGGAACCGTGTAGGGATTTAAAGGTCAATACCAACACCTTGAATTGGGCTCGGAAAACAACTGGTAGCCAGTGTAGGTCGAACAACACTGGTGTGATGTGATCTCGGCGGCGACTATTCGTAAGTAGTCGAGCCGCCGCATTTTGTATCAGTTGTAATTTCCGGACCGTTTTCAAGGGTAATCCCACGTAGAGCGCATTGCAGTAGTCCAAATGAGAGGTGACCAGGGTGTGTACCACTAGTGGGAGCTGGTGAACAGGAAGGTAGGGTTGCAGCCTTCGTATGAGGTGTAGTTGGTACCAGGCTGCCCGGCTCACTGCCAAAATCTGAGCCTCCATGGACAGCCTGGAATCAAGCACAACCCCAAGGCTGCGGACCTGGTCCTTTAGGGGTAAACTCACCCCATTGAACTTCAGGTCAATGTCGCCCAACCTTCTCTTGTCCCCCACAAGTAGTACCTCGGTCTTATTAGGGTTCAACTTCAGCTTGTTCCTTCCCATCCATCCACTCACGGATTCCAGGCACTTGGACAAGGTCTCCACAGCCAACTCTGGTGAAGATTTAAATGAGAGATAGAGCTGAGTGTCATCCGCATATTGATGACACTGCAGCCCAAATCTCCTGATGATTGCCCCCAGCGGCTTCATATAGATGTTAAATAGCATGGGAGAGAGGATAGAGCCCTGTGGCACACCACAATTGAGAGGCCAAGGGTCTGATACCTCCTCCCCCAACGCTACCTGTTGGTACCTATCGGAGAGAAAGGAATGGAACCACTGTAATACAGTGCCTCCAATTCCCAATCCCTCCAGGCGAAGCAGAAGGATACTGTGGTCGACAGTATCAAAAGCCGCTGAGAGATCGAGGAGGACAAGAAAGGTGGATTCTCCCCTATCTAATGCCCTCCTCAAATCATCTACCAGAGCAACCAAGGCTGTTTCAGTTCCGTGACCAGTCCTGAAACCCGATTGGTACGGATCCAAATAATCCGTTTCATCCAAGTGTGCTGACAACTGGTTGGCCACCACTCGCTCAATGACCTTGCCCAGAAATGGCAGATTCAAAATTGGGCGGAAGTTATCGAATACTTGGGGATCCAAGGAGGGCTTCTTTAAGATGGGCTTTACAATTGCCTCCTTGAAGGCTGATGGCATCACACCCTCTTTCAAGGATGCGTTTACTACCGCTTTGATCCCCTCGCCCAATTTCTCTCTGCAGCTCACAAGGAGCCACGAAGGGCAAGGATCAGTAAGACAAGTGGTTGGCTTCACAGATGAAAGCACCTTGTCCACTTCCTCAGAAGGGAGAAGCCGAAACCGATCCCAATTTACCGGCATGCAACTTCCTGTGCAAAGGAGCTAGGAAGGGAGAGAGCATTGGAACTGTTTTGCCCTCTGACTGATGCTGGTCAGTTATTTGCATGGGCAATGACTCGCTGATATGCTACAGGATCTTTTGTGTTGACAGCTCTCCTAGAGGATTCGATGTTAGGCTGCAGAATATTTCATATGAAACATTATTATTATTATTATTATTATTATTATTATTATTATTATTATTATTATTATTATTACACTTATATTCCACCCTTTCCCACAGTAGGAGCCTAGGGTGGCAAATAAAAACACTAAAAACATGTTAAAAACGGACTTTAAAATATATTAAAACAAAACACCTTTAAAACCATATTAAAACATCTTCTAAAACATCTTTTTAAAAAAGCTTTAGAATCATATTAAAAGGCAATTCCAATACAAACGCAGACTGGGACAAGGTCACTACTTAAAAGGCTTGTTGAAAGAGGAAGGTCTTCACTAGGCGCCGAAAAGATAACAGAGATGGCGCCTGTCTAACATTTAAGGGGAGGGAATTCCAAAGGATTGGTGCCATTACATGAAAGGTCCGCTTCATATGTTGTATGGAACAGACCTCCTGATGAGATGGCATGTGCAGGAAGCCCTCACCTGCAGAACGTAGTGATTGTCTGGATATATAAGGGGTAAGACGATCTTTCAGGCATCCTGGTCCCAAGCTGAATAGGGTTTGTACACCAAAACCAGAACCTTGAACTTGGCCAGGTAACAATAAGTAACAAGAGTTGGCATAGGATGGTAGGTGTGCTTTCTCAGTCAGGAAATGAGACTGGGCAAGTGAGTTCCAAAGATTCCAAAAACAAAGGCAGACTACCAGTAGGTTTATTCACTAATAGGCAAAAAACCTTGCGGTTTAAGAATGTAGCTATAGCCCACAGATACTTCTATCCAACTTTAAAAAGTAGGGAAATTGTGCAGCTAGAGTGAATGCACCAGGGGAGCAGACCTGACCTCATCTCTAAGATATTGGACTGCCCTACAAATTTGTTAAAATGCAAACACCATTTGGGTTGGTCTTTCACAGTCCAATCCACTTCCTGTGTAGCTTGGAAGAATTTGGTAACATGTGCCTCTGAGCATATGGTGAGTGGTGGAACACCTACCACCTCTAAAGATGGAGAATCATATTTTTGTATGTTTGTTGGTGTTCTTCTTACTTTGCTTCTTTTACTAATGTTTCTACAGAGAATCTAACCTAGAAAATTTTATTTCCCTCATTATTCATCCTAGAAATCTGTGTCAAATTTATTTTTATTAATTTCAAAGCCATTGGTCAGTGTCATATGATGTGGAAGACAGCCTTTTTGTGTTTCAAATTGGAGGTTATGTTCTATTTCTATTTTGGGTACATTAATAATTGAATCTGAAACTGCAGTATAATGTAAAATCAGACTGATTACAATATGTTGCTACTTCAGGAACAACTCTAGCTGTTGGACAAAAGAGGATGCATGTTTCAGCCTGCTATGTTTAAACCACTTCATTTAAGGCAAGGTGTTCACGATCAATTAAAAACATAGAGCACACCCAGAATTTTGCTAGAATATGTTTCCCCTCCCACTATTTTATCTTGTGCAAACTGAGGCACTCCTCATGTCCATTGGAAACTATTCTGCAGAACAGTCAGTGCCATTATTCCACAATTGTTTTTGGAGCTTTTTTGTAGTGTTACAAAGTGTTGCTGTACTTCACATATTCACAGAAACAGAAGCAAAAGAGAATAATTTTTTAAAGGAAACCACTAAAATTGCAAAGTAAATCAGACATATTTAAAGTGACCATCTGAACTATATCGTCTTAATAATGTTGCTTCCTCCCTGATAAAACAAGATCAGCACAGCACATTTCTTCTTTCTATTATTTGGGCTGATTGCAGGTGTTGCCACCACTCACCATATACTTAGAGGCATATGATACCAAATTCTTCCAAGCTACACAGGAAATGGATTGGACTGTGAAAGACCAACCTAAATTATGTTTGCATTTTGACAAATTTGTAGGGCAGTACAATATCTCAGAGAGGAGGTCAGGTCTCCTGCTCCCCTGGTGCATTCACTCTAGCTGCCCAATTTCCCTGCTTTTTAAAGTTTGATAGAAATATCTGTGGGCTATAGGTACATTTTTAAATGGCAAGGTTTTTTTGCCTATTAGTGAATTCCTCTGCTTTTTAATCCGGGAGGTAAGAAATGGGATCCTGTGCAAGTTTGCTGAGAATGGATTGATCATTTGCATGCTTATTCAGTTCAGTGGGATTTACTCCCCTGCAATCATGCTTAGGATAGGTGAAACTGACCACAGGGGATGGGGAGCAGAGGAGGAGGAGGACGAGGGAGAGGAGGAAGGGCAGAGGGGAGAAGGGGATGGGAGCAGGCAGGAGGTGGAGGGGAGAAGGACAGGTTTGATTGTTTCATCATTTATTGAGTTCAGTGGGATTTACTCCCATGCAATCATGCTTAGTAAAGTTGAAACTGACTGGAGGGGGAAGGATGGAGGGGTAGAGTGGGCAGGGGAGGAGGAAGAAGGAAAAGGGGACAGGAGGAGGAAGGGAGGGGAGAAGGGAAGGAGGGGAAAAGCAGGTCTGATCATTTGCATGCTTATTGAGTTAGGATTTACTCCTATGCAATCATGGTTAGGATAGGTAAAACTGACCATGGGGGAGGAGGAAGGGGAGGGGAGGAGGGGGAAGGGGGGATTGGAAGGGGATGGGGAGGGAGGGACAAAGGAAGGGGGAGTGAAGGGGCAAGAGGGAGGGTATAGGAGGGAGGAGAAGGGAGGTGGGTTTGATCAGTTGCATACTTTTTGAGTTCAATGGAATTTATTTCTGTGCAATCGTTTTTGGAAATGGACTGCCTTCAAGTCGATCCCAACTTATGGCGACCCTATGAATAGGGTTTTCATGGTAAACAGTATTCAGACGGGGTTTACCATTGCCTTCCTCTGAGGCTGAGAGGCAGTGACTGGCCCAAGGTGACCAATGAGCTTCATGGCTATATGGGGATTCGAACCCTGGTCTCCCAGGTCATAGTCCAACACTGAACCAGGGGAGGGGCAGGGAGGGGAACAGGAGGGGGAGGAGAGATTGGGTGGGTGGACACTGGGCAGAGGGGAAGCCCTTTTCCTTTCCAAAAGGAAAACATTGTGTACAGTATCATTGCTTTTCAGTGTTTCCCCCACCTTTTTATTCTACAGCAGGCACATGTAGCCTCCCACACAAATTTAAACCAAAGCTGTCCCTGTCCACATCCACACCAGGCCTCTATTTCTTTTTAGACAGTCATGGCTTCTCTCAAAGAATCCTGGGAAGTATAGTTAGTGAAGGGTGCTGAGAGTTACTAGCAGATGTTCTGTTCCCCTTACAGACCTTCAGTTAGAGTGGCTGACTGTTAAACCAGTCTGGCCACTGGAGCTCTGTCAGTGGAATAGGAGTCTCCTCTCAGCACCCTTCACAAGCTACACTTCCCAGGATTCTTTGGGGGAATCCATGCCTGTCTGAAGTGAAATCAAAAGTCTGGTGTGGGTGTGTCCCCCTGATTAGCCAAGTCCAGCAGCTGTGAGGCTGGCTTTTAGAACACTGACAGTTGGTTCTTACTGAGCATGCCCAACATTATCATTGAATTCCAGCCAAAATTTCTTAAATTAATTAAAAATCAGCCCGTCATTTTTTAACTTTTAAACTGCAGAAGATGAAGGTCAGAGTATGGGGCAAGGTCAGTATTAGGATTACAGGTACTCTGTGAACATGGCTGATTTTTAGTGAATTTCAACAGTTTATGAGAACTCTGATAGAAAAAAGTCCTGAAGGGCTCTGGGATTATTTCCTCCCTTTTTAGACTTTGAACTCTCTATTCTCTTTGACTGTTTTGTGTATAGCCATGATAGAGGTTTGTTAAGCAACCTTTTCTGAGTTCAGGACTATAAGTTCTGTATCGTTTTGTTTTGAAATGAACTTATGGGAAGCATCAGAATGGCATGGGGGGTATTTTCAGTTTAACATTGCAGAATGTGAAAAATCCATGCTGGCTATAGTATACAGCCACTCTTGTGGCTGTATAGTACCTGCAGTCAAATAATTGTAAGTTGTTACGCTAATTGGCTTTTTGTGTATCACATGAGCTATTTTGTCTTATTTGTTTATTTCTAACAGCAGAAATCAGGACTTTATGAATGTTAACAACAGACAAACAAAATGGGGACACTTGTCACTAAACTAACACATCTGATCGGGATGTGTGAAACAAAGTCATTTTTATACAAAATGTTGATATTACAGGCGGCTAGAGGCATTTCTGTAAAATCAATGTTTTGTTAGGTAACCTTCAAGTCGATTACAATTTATGGCAACCCTATGAATCAGTGACCTCTAATTTGTTGTTGTTGTTATGTGCCTTCAAGTCGATTACGACTTATGGCGACCCTATGAATCAGTGACCTCCAAAAGCATCTGTCATGAACCGCCCTGCTCAAATCTTGTAAGTTCAGGTCTGTGGCTTCCGTTATGGAATCAATCCATCTCTTGTTTGGCCTTCCTCTTTTTCTACTCCCTGCTGTTTTTCCCAGCATTATTGTCTTTTCTTGTGAATCGTGTCTTCTCATTATGTATCCAAAGTATGATAACCTCAGTTTCCTCATTTTAGCTTCTAGTGATAGTTCTAGTTTAATGTGTTCTAACACCCAATAATTTTTCTTTTTTGCAGCCCATGGTATTCACAAAGCTGTTCTCCAAACCGCATTTCAAATGAGTTGATTTTTCTCTTATCTGCTTTTTTCACTGTCTAACTTTCACATCCATACATAGAGATTGGGAATACCATGGTCTGAATGATCCTGACTTTGGTGTTCAGTGATACATCTTTGCATTTGAGGTCCTTTTCTAGTTCTCTCTTAGCTGCCCTCCCCAGTTCTAGCCTTCTTCTGATTTCTTATGATGAACATACTATTTTCTGCACCTCCTCATCCCTTACATTTGGATTACCAGTTCTAATTTCAATAATAAAGCTGTGGATCCATGGTCTTCTATAATATGGTATGTCCATTTTAATACCAGAGGTTGGACAGCCTAAACTGAAATATTCCTAGCAATGTGGCTTATTGGAAAGGAAACAAAGATGGAGACACAGAGCCTGAATAGTTGTACTCTGCAGAAATCCCTTGGTTGTTTGTTGATGGAGTACAGTAGGGCCCCACTCATACAGCAGGTTCCGTTCTGGACCCCGCTGTAAAGTGAAAACCGCTGTAAAGCGGAATGCATTGATGTTAATGGCGCGCGTTGCGCGAAAATGACTTCAAAATGGTGCGCAATGGAAAAAACCGCCATAAAAGCAGAACAAGTGCCTTAATGTGGGGACTTTTCCTAATTGAAAGCCGCCGCATTAGCAAATTGCTGTAAAGCGAAGCGCTGTAAAGCGGGGCCCTACTGTATGGTCTACTCTGTGTTGGTCATAATGAATAAATTACATGAAAATCTTTCCTCTTTTGAATGTAGTCTTATTGGAAAAGGACTGCAGTCTTCTGTTAGCAACTTAAAAGGTGCTGAAAACTTGCTATGCTTGCGCGATGCAGTCTTGATTGCAAGCATTTCTGTAGCACTAATGTTCAGGATAATGGGTTACGTAATTTTTTTTTATATGACTGGTACAGCTGGTTCTTGGTGAGTGGCTAGGCATGATGGACAAGAGACATGTCTCCAAATCTGTCTCTTTGTGGGTGTCTTTTTTCTTTTTGAAAAAAAATATTGTTGGTGCAGCTGTGACTAGCTGAACCTCTAACTCTCTTATATGTATTTTTGTAACAAGTTACCTTTAAAGGAACAAACGTTCAGTTTTGGTTGCATATATTTAGTGAATGCATTAAAGAAACTGGGTGCATGCTGGGTCATGTGGTCCACAAATGTATATCAGCTTGTGAATAGTCTCCACGTTGTCCCACCCCAAAACCAAAGCCTGGCTGGATTTCTGCCTCAAAGTGCCTTCTGGGCTTCCCAGATTTGCATGACATGTTTCAATTATGGGTATCTTCATTTTTTTTGTCTTGGATTGCAAAACTCAGTTTTCCCCTTTGTTAGCATTTTTTTCATTAGCTATTTTGCTTCCAAATTAACAGTTAGTTGCTTAATGGAAGAAACGACGATTCCACCTCCTCTTTTGACAAATGTGCTTGAAAATTAAAAGCCGTCATCTTGCTGTGTTGTTTTTCTCACTAAAAAGGAGCTCTTAATAGTGTTGTCAATTTTGTGGGTGTATTGCACAGTTTAAAAGACTAACAGATATAAGGGATTTACTTAAGAATGATCTCTATGGTTCTGCTTTTACTCATTTAGATTTTTTATCTCCTCTTTTTTGCTTCAGAGCAGTTAAAACATACCTGAAACCAAAACACAAATATAACTTGTAAACATATAACACATGAGCAAGGAAAAATCCCACAGAATCCAAGCTAAAGTCCCAATAAATTAAGGTGATTTTTATCAAATAAAAACTTTTAAAAAAATCAATTACAGTATCTCTCTAAAAACAACCTAATTTAAAATAAAATCCTAATTGATTAAAAACTGAGATGTTAAAGTCTACCTCTTAAAATACCTTGTAACTAAAGCAAGGCCATCTATCCAGCAAATTGATGAGTAAAAACTTTTCTTTCTTTAAATCATGAAGAAGAAAAAACATGGGAGAAAATACTTGTCTTCAGAGATTAAATATAAAAATTACACAATAAGGCTGTGATCCCATATCCATTACCTGGGAGTAAACCCCACTGAACTTAATGGGGCTTCAAAAGAGACATGCATGAGATTGCACTGCAGATCATGTAACTATTTTGTTATGTTTTGTTACTGTCCCAGGCTATGGTCTGAAGGCACATGAGGCCAGCACCCTGGGTGCCTGGGTGGGAGACTGCCTGGGAACCATATGTAAGCCGCCTTGGGTTTCTATCATGGAAAGAAAGGCGGGGTATAAAATGAATGAATGAATGTTGGACTTCCTAGAGAACAGGAATCACAGACACTAGGATGCATGAAACACAATCCTGTATATCATCAAAATCATCTAAAGAGCCTATACGTGCTCTGGGAGGGAAGTAGATATGACCTTGATTGGCTGGAGCATTGGGCTGAAAACAACAGAATGAAATTCAACAGGGATAAATGCAAACTTCTACACTTAGGAAAAAGAAACCAAATGCACAGTTAGAAGATGGGGGATATTTGGCTCAGCAGTACGACATGTGAGAAGGATCTTGGAATTGTCGTTGATCACAAGCTGAATATGAGCCAACAGTGTGATGTGGCTGCAAAAAAGGCAAATGCTATATTAGGCTGCATTAACAGAAGTATAGTTTCCAAATGTGTGAAGTATTAGTTCCCCTCTATTCAGCACTGGTTAGGCCTCATCTTGAACACTGCATCCAGTTCTGGTCTCCGCACTTCAAGAAGGATGCAGACAAACTGGAACAGGTTCAGAGGAGGGCAACAAGGATGATCAGGGGACTGGAAACCAAGTCCTATGAGGAGAGACTGAAAGAACTGGGCATGTTTAGCCTGGAGAAGTGAAGACTGAGGGGAGATATGCTAGCACTCTTCAAGTACATGAAAGGTTGTCACATAGAGGAGGGCCGGGATCTCTTCTTGATTGTCTCAGAGTGCAGGACACAGAATAATGGGCTCAAGTTGCAGGAAGCCAGATTTCGACTGGACATCAGTAAAAACTTCCTAACTGTTACAGCCATACGACAAAGGAATCAATTACCTAGAGAGGTAGTGGGCTGTCTGACACTGGAGGCATTCAAGAGGCAGCTGGACAGCCATCTGTCGGGAATGCTTTGATTTGGATTCCTGCATTGAGCAGGGGGTTGGACTTGATGGCCTTATAGGCCCCTTCCAACTCTACTATTCTATGATTCTATGATCCTATGGGCAAAAATAGCAGCTTCAGGGAGGAGTTGATTTTCATTTGGAAAACAGTACAAGGATGGATTAAACACCCTTCTTTCATGCCCTCAGTCCAAAGTAGCTCCTTCCACAAATGTTTTTTTTAAAAGCTATGCAAATCCCATAAGCATGTAACATATTACCTAATATGATCTATCTTGCTTCTTGCAAGTTTACTGAGAGAGCTAATCAAGAATCACTTTGGTCTCTAAGCTGATATAAGGGCCAAACTTAAATCTTTCCCCTGTACTGTTGCTCAATCTACATTTTCTCTCCCTCTGCACATTTCTGTTAGCCATGCAGGCAAAAATATACAAACACCGATATGTTTTTCGCACGGAGCTAAGAGTAGTGTTAGAAAGGGGAAGATTTAGATTGGGGGAATGGCACCCTCCCTTCCTGCACTGCCACTTTTCTGATCTTCAAAACAACCAAAGAGAGGTTTTATCCTGAGCATGGATCACCAGCATCATGTCTGCAGTGCATGTGGGGTGTGGCTAAAGGCTTTCTGTTACATTCCTAGTTTATAAATGCTCTATTTAGCTGGAAAGAAAATATTTTATTACAGAAACCAGTTAATACTCATGGTTGTTCGGAAATATATGAATTTCAGAATGGAAAGTTAATTTCAATAATATTTAATTTTCTCTCCCCTACTCCTCTATGATAGGCATAATCTTAATTACTCTGGTTAGTGAACAAGTCAGGATCTATAACCACAACTTGCTCTCATTAACCATAGTTTTTCAGGTTTGGGCAGTAATTGTTAATGGTGGTTTAAAACTTGATGGGGATGCTTCCACTTTGCTTCTCAAGGCTGTGAAAGAGGTTACATGAATGAACTGCTGGTCATTCACACAGTGGGAAACCATTTGTTTCCTGTGATATGAACTGAGTGACTCTCTGTGGATCGCTGATTGATGGGTGTCCCTACCTTGTGAAGGATTATCCTAGGGATAACCAATGTGATGTCCTCCTGAAGACTGCACCTAGGAATGGGCAAATCTGTCAGTTTAGGTTTCTCTCACTTTCTCATGTTTACAATCTTAAATTCAGTTCTCCATATTTCCACATCAGTTTGAAAAAGTCATCATGAAAAATCATTAGCATTTTAGTGTGAATTTCTCCTAATATACACACCCTTGCATGCAGTTTTTGCTTAATATAATGCACTGTTATGTTATCTTATGAATGTATACATTTTATACACTTTACCCCAGTATGTGCATTTGTTTACACATGACTTAGCTGAGGAACTACACTGCAAAATTTGGAGAAGTATGAATTTTGAAGAATGGCTTTGTTTTGGTTCTTTTATTGTTTTGAAAGTGTGAGTTAGATAGATTCGCCTTCAAATGCAAACTGGATCTAATTTCTCTCCCATTCCTAACTGCAATTCACCATCCATCATCCCTAACCATTGGCTGTGCTGGTTAGGGAGTTGTAATCCATGTTGAGTAGCCCTGGGCTAGTCCAGGGCCAGATTAAGCTGAGGAGGGCCCCTAGGCCGATTGGTGTTTGGGACCCCTTTCTCCTCTTAGGCAGATTTGCGGAAACAGCCGCAGGAGGGATTGCAGGACAGGAGCTTCTGAGCCGCCCGCCATCCCATCCCATCCCATCCCCCCTGCTTCACCTACTTTTCTGCTTTTTTTTGGGAGCTGTGCGCACTGTGCGCACAGGTTTGCCATCAATCAAGGTGCGGCCAAGGTTTCCCTAAGGGGCTGAAGCCTCTGCCGCCATCTTGGTTGATGGCAGCAATGTGCGTGTGTAGCACACATGTGTGCCATCAACTAAGATGGCAGCAGAGGCTTCAGCCCCTTAGGGAAACCTCGGCTGCCATCTTGATTGATGGCAAACCACAAAAAACAGTGGAGAAAAAGTTAAGTGAAGTGGGGGGATGGCGGGCGGTTCGGAAGCACTTGCATGGGCCCCCAAGAGCTCTGGGACCCTAGGCTTCAGCCTACTAAGCCTAATGGATAATCCGGCCCTGGGCTAGCCTCTTGTTGCATTCTGATGCTACAATTCTATACACCCCTCTACAGCTATTCTACTCAGGGTAACATCCAACTTAGTGTGAGCAGATGTTTGCTTGAACAATGGGACTTTCCCTTTCTCTCCTCCTCCCTGCATCCTCCATGCACCCCAAGATTTGCTCTGGAGATTTGGGGAGCAAACTGGGTATACCTGGGGTTTACAAATGGGAAGAGAGGATGCAGAAGTCCCATCACGCAAGTACTGTAGTAATGTTTTGCGTGGTTGAGTGGGAATCATTGGATGTCACCATTATTGAATACAATTCAGACATGGCAATAAATTTTCCATTCAAATATCTGTGACTAAATAATCCTTTCCATACTGGTTAGCAATTTCCAGCAATAGAGCTCTTGTTTATAGTGTGCTTTGGACCTAAATGCCATAAATGACTTACACAGGTTTTCAGTCATGTGTGCTGTGTTACTATTTCAATTTCAAAAATAAGCCTCATCCTTATAACGTGGAATAAACCTGTACTGAGGCAGCTCATTATGGGTTTTCTTAAATTGTGAAGCAGAGCTCTTAGAAAAGAACACTTTAATAGTAGGCAATGCTGTTGGTATGGTGCAATGGGCCATAAATAGGGATGGTGTGCTGTGCTGTGGGCAAACTAGTTTTTTTGTATTATGGGAAGAAAGCCAGGTTATTTTCATTTCTTTGAATTGTAAATCATGCAGCCCAATCTGATACATATTATAGTCAGAAATAAGCCCCACTGCGCTGGGGCTTATTCTAAAGCAAGTGCATAGGGTTGCAGTTTTATTCCTTTTTGTAGGGTTCTGTCATGAACTTCTTGGGCTCTGTGATTGAGCTTTTGCTGTTATATGCTGCTGCATTATTCTAGTACAGCCTTTCTCAACTAGTGGGCCACCAGATGAAGTTGGACCACAATTCCCATCTTTCCTGACCATTGGCAATGCTGGCTGAGGCTGATGGGAGTTGTGGTCCAACAACATCTGGTGGCCCACTAGTTGGAAAAGACTGTTCTAGTATCAACTGAACCTATCCTTTTTATTATGTATGTGCTATTTTCACCAAACAGACAAATTAAAAAGTACTAACACAGGTTCTTTGCAGTTATGAAATGCCCTTCCTTGGGAGAGTCATCAAAGTCTATATACCTTGTAATCCTGCAAGTGTCTTGAAAGTTTTTAGATCACTATGTTTGATATATTATGAATCTTTGAATTTATGCTATTAAATACAGCATGCATTCTGCAAGTGTATGTCTGCCACTGGAAATCCTGGTTGCCATGGCCATCATTCCATTTCATACGTGTTTGTGCTGGAGTCTTAGTTTCTGCTATGACGTAAACATGATATACTTCTGAACGCCAGCTGAAAGGAGTAAAAATATTCTTTTTTCAAACTTCTACCAGAAACTCTGTGTCTTGTATTTTGCATATCTGATATATTATCCCTCTCTGGCATGGAAGTACCTTAACTATTTCAGGTTTCATTTTGAGTGACTTAAAAATCTTGCCATTTACTTAACAATAAGCACCATTAAGTTCAGTGGGACTTTGTTGTGAAAGTTCAGTTTTCTAGATATTAAGGGACTATTAAAAATTTTTGGATAGACTTTTTGTTTCCCCGAATATATTCCAAGCAAGAAAAACCTTTTGTGGGTCCTGTGGATATTAGGTAGAATGTGTTTTTGTGGATTTTATTGTCTGTTACCCCGATCAGACTCCCAGTCTGCTTACTCTTGATGTAAGTAACACTATTTTTGAAGTTACTGGATGAGCTTTGTAAAAGTAGTTTGTTATATCATTAAATTCAAATATTGTTAAAATGAATGTAAATGTATCACTTGTCTAGGTAATTTAAATCCCCAAATTACAGAATTATCATTGTGCATTGTATATCATTATTTCCTTTGAAAGATGTATAAAGATATGAAATCACTGCAGATTTCTTTATGTAATAAAAACAAAGTTACAAACTTATTTAATTACATGGGTCAATAACCTTTCTGTAATATGTCATTTGTTATCTTTCCCAACCCTGTATTAATTGCTTATAAAAATGTTTGTTTAGCCAACAAATACTTAAGTTGCATCATTTTCCAATTAATCCATTGTTGTCATTCAAGTTCTTATTAAGATGAACAGTCTTTCCCTCAGTTTCCTAATACGATGGATATGTTGTGACATAGTGTCCATGTATATCAATCACTTCCTCTTACATGCTTTTGGAGACTCTGTTGAGGTTGTTGGGGGGGGGACTAATCTAATTGTGCTGCTGAGATGGTTGTGTGTTAAGTTTCATGGAAGGTGATAGGAATGGGATGCCGGGATTCTCTTGACACAAATGCAAGGTATATCTTAAGGGGATCTCTATTAAGCAAAACATTTTATAAATAATATTTTACTAGGGAAAATTAATTAACTGAGTTGCTCTTTAACAAATAGGTTAGAGAGAGAATTCTGTTCTTTTACTAAAGTCATATTTTTGGTGTATTTTTTTTCAATAAAGAAAACTTTTCTTGCCTCCAAAGAATATGAAAGCTAAATGTAAAATAATTTATATACACAGAGCATTTTTTAAAAAGCACTTGACTCCGATCAGGTCATCAGAGCTTGCTCTTCTACCATTACCGGCATAAATGGGCAGTAAAAGTTGTGTTCCTTTCATTTGAGAAAACAAACACTTGACATTTATTTCTTTATTTAAAAGGTTTCTAACACCTGAAAGTGATCTTGAGAATCTTTTGAGAGTGTTATTTCTCTGGATATGAAGATGTGAATGGAAATCTGATGTTGTACAAATCATAATATATTTAGCATTTTGAGCTTATTTTAGTTTATGGCTGTAGTATTTCCCCCCACAACTAGCTGTAAAAGAAAGCACACTTATTTGATTTATAAACTAACAAATAACTGAGGATGAAACTTTTATTTTGGTAGCTCTTTGTTGAAAGAGAATTAATTTACCCGTTAAAGTAGAAGTCTAACAGTGCAGCTGCTACAGAAGGAGAGTTGTCATGCCGATTATATTCATGGTGCAAAAAGCAAAGAATATATATCCACAAAACCGCAAAACTCTTAGCACTAAGTCTTAACTGTTGCAGGAGAACCTTAAATCCATATGTACAAAGATGTAGTATTCTTATTTGTATATTAATAATTGTTTTTGATTGTGTCAATCTGGAAACTATCATGATTCCCCCCCCCCCCGCTACTGTATTATTGATACGTTTTTGCTGGTTT
Organism: Rhineura floridana; assembly: GCF_030035675.1. Classification (NCBI taxonomy): domain Eukaryota; kingdom Metazoa; phylum Chordata; class Lepidosauria; order Squamata; family Rhineuridae; genus Rhineura; species Rhineura floridana. Next base: position 130,785,771 of record NC_084484.1, on the reverse strand, counting down.
CTACTGAGAAAAAGAGCAGGCCCTTCATGGAATCATGTGATCATTTACCAGCAATCAGATCAATATGCTTATTGTGACAGAGAGCAGAGACTTTTTTGGTAGGGGGCACTGTCAAAAGGTAGATTTTACTGGATCTGTTTTCAACATTAATTTCAGAGTTCCAAAACATACTTAGCTGAATTTACAATTTGCATTTTACGCATGTTTCAAAATACCAGATCTGGCCTTTCCTGCTGGAAGATTAGAACACTGTTAAAAAGCATGAGGTTATCTAGGAAGAGAAAAGAGTCCTGTATAAACAGTGCTTGAAGTTCGAGTTTTAAAACAGTTATGTCTAATTGTCTAATTCCTATACTGCCCAGCAAGTATATGAATTATCATATGCAAGTATATGAAGTATCATTTACAAGATATGCGTAAATGAATTAGCTCAAAAAACGAAAAGACAAAGCCAAGGATCAGTGCTATATACATCTCATGTTATAGTTGCAAAATGTCAACTTTTAAATTACAGTTTGAAAATTGTTGTACCTCTCACTTGTGTATTTTCTTGTGCTTGCTGAGCCAATTTTCCGACATGTTATGTGGAGGGGAAAAATCTGGAGTGTTTAAAGTTGATAAGAACTGTTCTATTTTCACCCTGCTAAAATTAATTTGGCGATAGACCCATCACTATGTTTTATTTATCAAATCCACTTTTGATTTGAAAGCTCTGCTTTTTCTAAACCTGTGACAGTTTTAGTCCCAACAAATCAATTCCTTGGTGAAGGGCTGCTGCTTATAGATCAGGAGACTGTGGCCCTTCAGGATATTGTTCGATTTCAGCTCCCATCAGCCCCAGCCAGCATAACATAATTCCATAGAAGGATGGAAGTTATAGTCCAGCAACATCTGGAGCACCTCAAATTCTCCAACCCTGTTGTAGAAAGTCCAGTTTACTTTGAAACAGTTTGTTGGAAATATATGCCCACTCAACTGCTCTTGTCTGTAGAACTGGCACTTTTATGGTTGCCACATAATGTTCGTTCCATACCTGCAAGGAACTGAACTTTCAGTGTGACATCACCTGCACTTTGCAACACTGCGTATTGATATTAGGCAGGCACCTTCACTTTGAGACCTGCTAAAACTTTCTTGTTTAAGTCTACCCAGACATGTAAATTTGAATTGCATTTTAATATATGATTTCATTTTCTAAACTATATTTTTAGAAGTGCTGATTTTATTTTGAAAAAAATTAGACTGACCTGTAACATCTGATTTTATTGGTTATTTTAAATGTCTGTTTTTACATAAAAACCTCACAGTGGTTAGATGACTAAGCTTATAAACCTTGATTTAAAAAAAATCAAGCAAGTGTAAACCTACTCATTCCTCTTCACTTTGTCGTCTTTTTTGCAGTTAATCTGCTGGATTCAAAAGCAATTCAAGGAGAGCTGGGTTGGATCTCCTACCCGTCACATGGGGTGAGTTCATTAGCCTATGAAACAGTGTTACAGATCAATGTGCCACTTAACCATTTTATTCCTCTTCAGAGAATACCAAACTAGAGACAAGATTCACAAGTTGTGTGGGGTTTTTTTCTCTTCTCTTTAAACATTCAGTTTACCTCTTAAGGCAGAGATGGGAAACCTTGTTCAGCCCCAGGGCTGCATTCCCTTCTGCAGGATCTTCTGGGGACACATGTCAAAAGCAAAGTGGATGGATCAATGGATACAACTATTACCTTTGTACAGTAGACTGCATTCCAGCCATGCAGAACTCACAGAACTCAGAACTCTACATCCACCCACTTGTCTCTCTATCCTGCGCAGCAAGAAGCCTTGTAGTTTAATGACACATTCTAGCCAGGCAGAACCACACAAGGAGGGTGTGCAGCAGAGCCAATGAAAAGTGTGATCTGGGGGGAGAGTATTGCCTAGGGCAGGAGTGGGAAACCTTTGGCCGTCCAGATGTTGCTGAACTACAACTCTCATCAGCTCTACTAAGTATGGTCAATGGCCAAGTATGATGAGAGCTGTATTTCCCAGAGGGCCAAAGATTCCCAACATCTGTCCTAAGGAAGAGTGTTGAGGGCCAGATCGTGAGGTCTGGAGAGACACATGTGCCCCCTAGGCCTGAAATTCCACACCCTGTCTTAAAACATGTGCCTTTAAGTATTATTATTATTATTATTATTATTATTATTATTATTATTATTATTATTATTATACATCTGTATACCACCCCATAGCCAAAGCTCTCTGGGCAGTTTACAACCATTAAAAACATTAAAAACAAATATACAAATTTAAAAACACATTTTTTAAAAATCAATGTAAAAACACATGCTAAATTGCCTGGGAGAAGAGGAAAGTCTTGACCTGGTGCCAAAAAGATAACAGTGTTGGTGCCAGGCGCACCTCGTCCAGCAGATCATTCCATAATTTGGGGACCACCACTGAGAAGGCCCTCTCCCTTGTTCCCAGACTCCCAGCTTCCCTCCGAGTAGGCACCCCAAGGAGGGCCTTGGATTTTGAGTGTAGTGTACGGGTGGGTTCATGTCCGGAGAGGTGTTCCATCAGGTATTGTGGTCCCAAGCCATGTAAGGCTTTATAGGTTAAAACCAGTACTTTGAATCGAGCTCAGAAACATACAGGCAGCCAATGCAAGTGGGGGCCAGAATCAGTTTTATATGTTCAAACTGTCTGGTCCCTGTTACCAATCTGGCCGCTGCATTTTGCACAAGCTGCAGTTTCTGAACCATCTTAAAAGACAGCCCCATGTAGAGTGCACTGCATTAATCTAACTTGGAGGTTACCAGAGCATGGACAACTGAAGCCAGGTTATCCCTGTCCCGATAGGGGCATAACTGAGCCACCAACCGAAGTTGATAGAAGGCACTGCGTGCCACTGAGGCTACCTGAGCCTCAAGTGACGGAGATGGTGCTAGGAGAACCCCTAAGCTATGGACCTGCTTCTTCAGGGGGAGTGCAACCCCATCCAGGACAGGTTAAACATCCACCATCCGGTCAGAAGAACCACCTACTAGCAGCATCGATTGAGCCTCAGTTTATTAGCCCTCATCCAGTCCGTTGTCACAGCCAGACACTGGTTCAGCAGATTGACAGCCTCACCTGAAGAAGATGAAAAGGAGAAATAGAGCTGCGTGTCATCAGCATACTGATGGCAGCGTACTCCAAAGCTCCAAATGATTGCACCCAATGGATTCATGTAGATGTTGAACAGCATGGCGGACAGAACTGACCCCTGCAGAACCCCATACTGGAGAGTCCAGGGTGCTGAGCAATGTTCCCCAAGCACCACCTACCCGCCAAGTAGGAGTGGAACCACTGCCATGCAGTACCTCCCACTCCCAACTCAGCCAGTCTTCCCAGAAGGATACCATGGTCGATGGTATTGAAAGCCACTGAGAGATCAAGGAGAATCAACAGAGTCACGCTCCCCCTGTATAACTCCCAACATAGGTCATCATACATGGGCGATGAAGGTTGTTCCAGTGCCAAAACCAGGCCTGAAAACCGACTGAAATTGATCCAGGTAACCGCTTTCATCCAGGAGTGTCTGGAGCTGGCCTGCCACCACTTGTTCAAGGACCTTGCCCAGGAATGGAACATTTGCTACTGGCCTATAATTGTTAAGATTTTCTGGGTCCAGGGAGGGTCTCTTCAGGAGTGGTCTCACTGCCGCCTCTTTCAGGCAGCCAGGAACCACCCCCCTCTTGCAGAGAGGCATTAATCACTTCCCTGGCCTAGCGGGCAGTTCCATCCCTACTAGCTTTTATTAGCCAAGAAGGGCAAGGATCCAGCATAGAGGTGGTTGTACGAACCTGCCCAAGCACCTTGTCAACGTCCTCAAGCAGTACCAACTAAACTCATCCAAAAAATCGGGACAAGGCTGTGCTCTGAATGCCTCGCTTGATTCACCTGCTATAACACTGGAGTCTAAGTCCTGGTGGATGCTAAAGATTTTATCCTGGAAGTGCCTAGCAAATTCATTACAGGGCCTCAGATGGATCTACCATGTCCTTGGGGCCAGCGTGTAATAGTCCTCAGACAATTCTGAAGAGCTCTGCTGGGTGGCAGATTGATGATTTGATACTGGCAGCAAAATATTGTTTTTTGCTGCCCTCACTGCTCCTAAATACAGCTTACCATAGGCATTTACCATTGTGTAATTGCATCCACCAGGAGTTTGTCTCTATCTGCACTCAAGCTGTCTCCTATATTGCTTCATCGCTCTCAGCTCTGGGGTATACCATGGAGCCATATGAGCTCTACACAGGAGAGGGCGCTCAGGAGCAATCATGTCAACCGCCCAGGTCATTTCTGTATTCCACAGTTCAACCAGGGTTTCGACAGGAGCGCCAGCCCTATCAGCCAGAAAACTCCCAAGAGCCCTTTGGAAACCATCCGGATCCATTAGTCTCTGGCGGCGGACCAACTTAATAGGTCCCCCACCCTTGCGGAGGGGAAAAGCCACTGTAAGTCTAAACTTCAGCAAGCAGTGTTCTGTCCATGACAGACTGATGTAAGGCCCCCCACATTCAGATCACCAACTCCATGTCCAGTTGCAAAAACCAAGTCTAGAGTATGCCCTGCTACAAGTGTTGGGCCAATGGCATATTGGGACAGTGCCATGAAATCCTGAGCCGCCCCGGATAAGATGGCCTCGGCATGGATGTTGACATCCCGCAGAACCTACAGTCTGGGGGATCTCAACAGTACATCTGAGTGTTCTCTCTCTCTCTCTCTCTCTCTCTCTCTCTCTCTCTCTCTCTCTCTCTCAAATATTCAAGGGCAATTTCACCTTTCAACAGTATTAAAAACTATAGTAATTATATGAAGTGTTTTAGAGTTTACCGTCTGTATGAGATGCATTTCAAAAACACTGCGTATCCCTCCCCCCAACTTTTGATGATGAAATGACATTGGAGCCTCTCACGGTTACTGTGGAAGTGTTTCTTTGTTGAGACAGAAGAAAGAAAGACGAGAGCAGGGGTTTGGCGATGTGAATGAGTATTCTTCCTAATGTAGATTTTACATTCACATGGTGGCAGGTGGTGGTGGTAGAATCCATGATCATCTCCATGAGTTGGAAGTGGGGAGATCACAGAGCTCATCATGGATTGTGGCCTTCCCTTCATGTTCATATGTTCAAAGCACATGGGGAGGAGTTATATAAGTGTGCTGATGTTGTATGGGTGTAGAGTTCTGCTATGTGATGAGGGACACTGAATGGGCAAGAGCACTCCTTGCATGGAAAGGCTGTATGTGAGACATTGGTATGCACACCAGTGGCTTACCATTCACTCAGAATGTGATTAAAAGGCTTCTGGCAGGGCAGCAGAGGTGGCCCTGCAACCCCCTCCATGCCTAGTGTGAATCCCTCCCATTGCACACCTAGTAGCAGCAAGAATGGCTTTAAAAGCCTGTTAAAACATTATAATCTGAAACATATTATTTATTTATTTTATTTTATTTTTATCCTGCGCTTCCTTCCAGAAGTAGCTCAGGTAAAAAAACCAGAATATGATGCCCTTGCCTAAAAGAAATGGCCACAGATAGATGCCCAGAAATTACTTTGTGAATTCTTTTTGCCAACCAGCTTCTCATGGTTTGTTGATTATTAGGATATTGTGTTACAAGGGTGAAAAAACCAAAAGATTAAGAAGGAAGTGGAAGAGGATTAGACAAATTTATGGAGGAAAAGTGTTTCAAATGCTACAAGCTGCAATGTCTATGCTGTGAGAGGGAGTATGCTTCTGAATACGAGTTGCTGGAAACTGAAGGAGGGAGAGTGCTCTTGTATTCCGGTCCTGCTTGCAGATTTCCCATAAACTTCTGGTTGGTCACTGTGAGAACAAGATGCTGGACTAGACAGGCCATTGGCCTGACCCAGTTCTTATGTCCTTAAGAGATGGCAATACCTTTTGGCCACCAAAGGCTCTGCAGAAGGTTCCAGGTTCAATTTCTGGTATCTCCAGTAAAAAGGATCAGGTAACAAGTGACTCAGAAAACCTCTGCTTGAGACCCTGGAGAGGTATTTGTGGAGAATAAATCTGTCAATGGCTGCTAGCCATTATGGCTCTATCTGTCTACCTACCACCTCCAGGATCAGAGATGGAATGCCTCTGAACACCAGTTGCTGAGGAGCACAAGTCTTCATGTCCTCCTTATGGGCTTCCCAAAGGTATCTGGTTGCTACTGTCGGTACCAGGATGCTGGACTACCAAGGCCTTTTCTTATGTTCCTCTTTTTCTACTTGAATGTTTGAATCATAGCATAAGCAACACATTCATTTATTTTTGTTGATGCTTGCAACACAAATATAGCCGTTCAGCTCCAGGGAAAATTAATGAGTAATAAAAATGGAACAGACCAAAGATGGTTTCCTTGTTTGCAACTCATGATGAATATAAGGAATGAATGTCCTACCATAAGATACGGTGATGGCCACTGGCTTAGAGATGAACTTAAAAGATGATATACAAATTCAGGGACAATGCATCTGTCAGTGGAACTTCCATGTTGAAAATAGTATATCAAATGTCAAGGACAGGTGATGTGGGAATGGGCAGTTGTTTATAAGCATCCTAGAGACATTTGTCTGGCTGCTTGATGGTCTGCTGGAAATAAGGGGAGTTCTTATGTTAACTAGATAGTAGAACATGCTATTTCAAGATGATTCTCTGGTGTGATTAAGCTTTGCAGTCTTCCTATGTGGTAATTGGCAGCAAACATCTCTCTTCCTGGAACTCAAAGCTGATTGAAACATTCAGCAGAGTTTGCAATGGAATTTCCCCTAGGACTGTACCACTTCAGAATGCACTTGGGGGAGATCATTTGTTTTCAAGTACCAAAGAACAAAATTGCCTCGTATGTGGTTATCAAATATGTCACATAAATTATCTGCGTAAGCCCTGCCCTGAGGATTCTTTCAAGCAAGTGATTTGGCACAGGCATTCTGAGGTGGCACAGTACCCCAGGAAGACTGACCATTTTCATTCCTGGACGTTGTAATTTAGTCTGAGGTGTACCACATCAAAAATCTGAATTTGCTTACTGAATTGATTGCAGACTGTGAAGCATTTGCTTTTATTCCCCTCTTTGGTTGCTTTACGTGAGGGATGGGGAATGTGCGGCTTTCCAGATATTGCTGGACTGTTATTTTTAGTTATCTATTATTACATTTTATGTCCTGTCTTTTCTCCGAGATGGCATATGTGGTTCTTGCTATCTTCATTTTTTCCTCACCCTAGTCCAACACTCTAACCATGACACTATTCAACTCTCATCACACCTGCTGGGCTGGGACTGATGAGAGTCAGAGTATCACAACACCTGGACTCCCCATCCCACTTTATATTTGTCTTAGATTGCCTATTGTTTGTGTTTGCTTTTTTCCTTATTATACCTTGATTTCAAAAAAATGTCAGTTATTTTTTATTATTCTCCAAGGTATATTGGGAAAGGTTATTTTTCTGGTCTGAAAAAGGCAGTGCTTAGTTGCAAGTACAGATTCTGTTGTGGCATGATTTACATGATTAGTAGTATAATAATCCTATGAATATCCTGATTTACTTCTCCCACTGTGGTCAACGGAGCTTCTTCCCAAATAAATGAGTGTGGGATTGTAATCTTAAATGGCAGTGAGATAACTAATAAGCAGGGCCGGTGCTGGCGTGCCCTGCAAATTATAAATCGGCGCCCTCACCTTTTATAATTTTTTTTATTTTTCAATTCAAATGTTATAAAAAATGTAACAAGGCAAATAAGGACAAATAAGAAAATAATTATGGAGTAGGAAAACTTTTCGTGTGAATAGTAAAATAAAGTGAAAAGAAAACGACCTCTTTGTATTGCCTTTCTTTAGCAAAAAGATACATAGTTACACGAATTTAGCCTTACACGCTTTCATGTTTGCGAACTTATGAATTTTCATTCATTGGCGAACTTATGAATTAGTTCACTAATGTTTAATTGGGAACACACATCATTTTCACACCCTTTCCTATTGGGAACCAATGGGTTTCTCCATATTCTGTCCTTACAGTAGCCTCTTGTCCAGAGTATAGGTTGCACATCAGGACAAACAGATGCTGTGGCACCCCCGTTTCTTTTAAAGCATTCAATAGTTTTTGTGATCTACACAGCCAAAGGTTTTGCTGTAGTCTATAAAGCACAGGGTGACTTTCTTCTGAAATCCTTTGGTCCGTTCCATTTTCCAATCTATGTTTGCAATATGATCTCTGGTACCTCTTCCCTTTCTGAATCCAGCTTGGACATCTGGCATTTGTTGCTCCATATATGGTAAGAGCGTTTGTTGTAGAATCTGGAGCATTACTTTACTTGCATGGGATATTAAGGCAATAGTTTGATAATTACTGCATCCCCTGGGATCCCCTTTCTTTGGAATTGGGATGTATATGGAACACTTCCTGTCTGTGGGCCATTGTTTAGTTTTCCATATTTCTTGACAGATTTTTGTCAAAATTTGGACAGATTCAGTCTCAGTAACTTGTAGCAACTCTATTGGTATGCCGTCTATTCCTGGTGATTTGTTTCTTCCAAGTATTTTAAGAGCAGCTTTCACCTCACATTCTAAAATTTCTGGTTCTTCATCATACGGTTCCTCCGTGAATGAATCTGTCATCCTGTCATCTCTTTTACAGAGTTCTTCAGTGTATTGCTTCCATCTTCCTTTTTATTCCATCACGGTCAGTCAGTGTGTTCCCCGTTGATTATTCAACATCCCTACTCTTGGTTTAAATTTCCCTTTCATTTCTCTAATCTTTTGGAATAGGGCTTTTGTTCTTCCCTTTTCGTTGTCCTCTTCTATTTTTATACAGTAACTATGGTAATAGTTCTCTTTGTCCCTATGTACTAGTTGCTGTATTGTTGCATTTAGGGTTCTAACCATGTTTCTATCTCCTTTTGCTTTTGCTTTCCTTCTCTCTTTAACCATTTGAAGAGTTTCTTCAGTCATCCATTGAGGTCTTTCTTTTTAACAAGAGGTATTGTCTTTTTGCATTCTTCCCTGATAATATCCCTGACTTCAGTCCATAGTTCTTCTGGTTCTCTGTCAACTAAGTTTAAAGCCTCACATCTGTTCTTTATTTGATTGTAATATGCTTCTGGGATGTTATTTAAATTGTATTTTGGCATTATGATTGCTTTGTTCTTCTTCTTTAGCTTTACTCTGATGTTCGATATGACCAGTTCATGATCTGTACCGCAGTCTGCTCCTGGTCTTGTTTTCACAGAAAGTATGGAACATCTCCATCTTCTGCTCCCAATTATATAATCAATTTGATTCCCATATTGACCATTTGGTGATGTCCACGTGTACAGTCGTCTTTTTGGTTGATCAAAAAGGTGTTTGCAAGAAACAAATTGTTGGCTTCACAGAACTCAACAAGTGTTTCTCCTGCCTCATTTCTATCCTAAGTCCCATTTCCCCACAATTTCTAGTTCTTCTCTATTCCCTACTTTTGCATTCCAGTCCCCCCATGATATCAGCACATCTTGTTTTGGTGTGTGATCAATTTCTTCCTGTACTTCTGCGTAAAATCTCTCCAGTTCCTCTTCTTCTGTGTTATGCTGTTGGAGCATAGACTTGGATGATGGTTATGTTAACAGGTTTTCTGTTAAACCTATTAATGGGGGCAGGGAGGCAAATAAACTACAGGTACTTGTCTACCACCACCATCCGCCTTCTGCTGCTTGTAGTAGCTTCAGTGGATGGGAGCAATTTAAGTCAGCAAAGCTGACTTAATCGAGCCCTGTTGGATCAGGCCAGTGGCCCATCTAGTCCAGCATCCTGTTTTCACAGTGGCCAACCAGATACCCATAGGAAGCCCACAAGCAGGACCCGAGTTCAACAGCAGTCTCCTCTCCTGCTATTTCCAGCAACTCTATTCAGAAGCATACTGCCTCTGGCCATGGAGGCAGAACATAGCCACTATGGCTAGTAGCCATAAGTAGCCTTATCCTCCATGAATGTGTCTAATCCTCTTTTAAAGCCATCCAAGTTGGTGTCCATCACTGGCTTCTGTGGGAGCAAATGCCATAGTTTAACTATGCTCTGTGGGTAGAAATACTTTCTTTTTTCTGTCCTAAACAGGAGTGTAGTTGTCCAGGGTCTCAGGGAGTCTTAGACCCCTTACTTTTTGGGGAGCAGGCTCCCTGTGTCTCCAGCATCCTACGAGCCAATCAACATGAAAGGGGAATGTGTTAGCCAGTGAGAAGAGTCTTCTAACATGCTTCCTTGCCCTTTACTGCTGATTGGAGCCAATCAGAGAGAAAGGAGATAAGTCAGCCACCGAGAACACTCTTCTCAGTAGCTAACACTCTTTCTTGCTTATTGGCTCCTAGGGACTTCTGTTGTTGTGGGAGAAGGTGTTAACAAGGATGTCATTCTCAACCCAGCAGCAAAAAAGGGGGGGGAGGAGCGTGGTTGTGACTAACATGAAGAGACCCCACACCTCCGAATATGCCACTACACTACTGGTCCTGAATCTTCCAACATTCAGCTTCTTTGCATGTCTGCAAGTTCTAGTTTTATGAGAGATGCAGAAAAACTTCCCCTTCTCTATGCCATGCACAATTTTATACACGTCTATCATGTCACCTCTTACTGACCTTTTCTTTGAACTAAAAAGCCCCCGATGCTGCAACCTTTCCTCGTAAGGGAGTCTCTCTATCCCTTTGATCATTCTGGTTGCCCTCTTCTGCACAGTCCAGTTTTTTTGCAGCGGTGGAGGTGAAACAGATGAGGAAAAACCCCACCGCATCTTTAAACCCATATGTGATCTAGGATTGTTCAGGGTCAAGTGAGGGGTCTACACTCTGCATGTGCTCAGAGGCACTCTCTTCTTTCCATGTAAAGCATGCAAGCACTGCAAACAGATTTCATGAGCTTACATATTAGGGGGCTTGACACGAGCCCCCCCTTCAAATTAAGCCTTGTCAGACATCTGGGACCCAGAGATCCTAAAAAACGGATGGAGTCTCCTCCGGACCGAAAGCTTCTTAAATAGTTGTTTACTGTACTGGTCCTGAATCTTCCAACATTCAGCTTCTTTGCATGTCTGCAAGTTCTAGTTTTATGAGAGATGCAGAAAAACTTCCCCTTCTCTATGCCATAAACAATTTTATACACGTCTATCATGTCACCTCTTACTGACCTTTTCTTTGAACTAAAAAGCCCCCGATGCTGCAACCTTTCCTCATAGAGGAGTCCCTCAGTCCCCTTGATCATTTTGGTTGCCCTTATCTGAACCTTTTCCAACACAATAATATCCTTTTCTATGTAAAGCAATCAGAACCGTACACAGCATTCCAAACGCTGTCCCACAACGGAGAGAGAAAGGGTTGGCAGATCCTTACCCAGTGCTGCGACCCTGATCTAAATCCCAACCCCGGCTCAAACAACTGCTTTGAACCAGAGACAAATCAATCGATCACCCGGTCCCGTCTAGTTTGGCCCTCAGAAGAAAGCTGGAACCCAGACGCTGAGACCCAGATGTCTCTGCACATGCCCAGAGGCACAGGTTCAGAGAGGCATGTGTTTCCGAGCTGACGGTCCTGCCGTTTGAAACGGGGCCTGTCGCGAAGAGGCCCCGCCCCGATCTCCCCAAGGTACAGGCCTCTTCCCTCCCCCCCATAACCTTCCCCATCCCTTCTCTCCTGATGTTGCCTCCGTTCCTGCCTATGCGCAAAGCGCAAACCAGCAGGCAAGCAGCATGTGCCGAGTGAGAAAGACGGAGAGCCCGCATGCCCCAAGGCTGCAGACACTGCCGAGAGCATGCGCTCCCAGCGGCGTCACTAGCGGGAGTGGGGGGGGGGCGGACCTCCGGTGCGCACCCTCTCAGGGGCATGGACGAGGTGGCTGGGCTTGCGTGTGTGCGTGCACGCCTCCCGGAGAAGGCCTGGGAACGCCGGCGCGCCTCCCTTGCCCCACCAACGCTGCTCCCGGTCTCACCTGCCAGCCCACCTCCGAGGAGTTGGAGCAGCCTTGCCGGGCAACGGCATGGGGCAGGGCGGCTCTGGGTGTCACCCCCCTCATGGTGACACTCGGGTGCGGACCGCACCCTGGTAGTGACGCCCCTGCGCACTCCTAGGGCTGGGATGAGGCGCCTCTGGCATTCCGCTCACCATCTGCTTCGGCAGACCACGGAGGAGGTGAAGCTGATGTCAGGAGCTGCCAGAAGGGGCTGTCGGCGGCAGCGCCGGAGCTGGAGCAACTGCGAACGGAGAGGCAGAAGCCAGGGAGGGCGCATGAGAATAGCATTTTTCCAGGCATTTAATTTTTTTTCTTGGCTTAGGGACGCTTCTGGCGCCCCTCAAGTGTTGCGCCCTCCTGCCGTGCTTACCTTGGCCCTGCTAATAAGTGATAGTAGGTAGGTAGTAGATTTTGTTGGGAACACCTGTAGATCTGTATAAGGGAAGATTGTCCAAATCAATACATTCTTAACTATTTTCTCTGGATCTATTTGAAGTAAACTCTTTTAACAAGGCAAGAGTGCCTGGTGCCGACCACACTTAGAAAATCAGCCACATATCCACTATTAAGAGCCCCCCCTTTGAAAAGTATTTATTCAATTTATTTAGTTATTAAATTTATATTGCACCCTTCCAGGAGCCCTGGGTGGCAAACAAAAACACCAAAAGCACTTTAAAACATCCTAAGAACAAAAGGCTTTAAAACATTAAAATAAAACATCTTTAAAAACATATTAAAACCAAATATCTTAAACACATTTAAAAAACAATTTTAAAAACATCTTAAAAAGCAATTTCAGCACAGACACAGACTGTGATAAGGTCTCTACTTAAAAGACTTGTTGAAAGAGGAAGGTCTTCAGTGGGTGCTGAAAAGATAACAGAGATGGCACCTGTCTAAAATTCAAGAGGAGGGAATTGCAAAGTATTGGTGCTAAAACACTAAAGGTCCGCCTTCTATGTCGTGCAGAACAGACCTCCTGATAAGATGGTATTGCAGGAGGCCCTCACCTGCAGAGCATAGTGATCAATTGGGTATATAAGGGGTAAGACGATCTTTCAGTATCCTGGTCTCAAGCTGCATAGGGCTTTGTACACCAAAACCAAAACCTTGAACTTGGCCCAGTGCAGGACTGTTCAGTTGATTATTATTATTAAACTTTATTGATCACTTTAAGCATCTAAAGAAACTTACAAATATTAGTAACATACACAATAACGAGACATGAAAAAGAAAATAATTAAAAGTTATGCACAATGCAAGGTAATCAAACCATAAAGACAATCATTCCATTATCTTTAATCAGTCTAACAAACACAGACAGCCCCCAGAGGGGAAATACATACCACCAGCTTCTACAAAGCAAAAATTAATACTCAAATGTCTGGGAGAAGAGAGACATCTTTGTCTAGGGGCACGGTTCCAGGCAAACGTCTCTCGGAAGAGCCTTCTATAGATGGGGGGGCACCTCTGAAAAGGCCCTACTGATTTTCTACAGTGAATTCTTTATAAGAATGTTCGAAGGGTTATTAATTCTGTGAACATATTTATAAGTAAGGAAACATGGCTACCTGTAAAGTGAGAACCACACATAGAGGGAAATTTGATATCCATGTGGCCTTCCAACATTACAGATTGGCATATTTTTCTACTCATAAATATATTTGAGTTAAGAAGAACCATTGCATCTAAAGCAGTGGAATCTAGAATAAAGTCTAACCTTACGTATATTTATTTGAAAGTTAGTTTCATTGAGTGAGGAATGTAAACTTAATGAAGTTCTAGAACATCTGTCTAAATTAAGGGAAACTGACATACCATAACCCATGACTGAAGGCCCCTTTACACAACATATTCTTTGTTCACCAGAGAGTCATTGCTGTAATAGCATTCTCTTAAAATGGGTTTCTGTTCCTTAACATATTTTGTAGCATCCATATAAATAAAATACAGAATGCCAGTTTTCCAGTAAACACTAAGTTGCAGAGTGAGTTTTTTGATGCAAACAATTTATATAAGATTAGAGTGTCATAGTGTGAGCAGCATTTAGTGTGTCAATCAATAGATGTAAACTAGACAGTGCAATAATGAAGGCTGGTGATGGTAAACACATCCTACCCCCTGCCCAATTGGAGGATATAAACTTATTAATAAGATTCATCTTCATGATCCCTATTCAGGAAGACTGCACACATAATCAACTTCTTCCCAGCTAGGCTTTCACACTAGGTTAGGGTCAGAGGCATGTCTCTAACACACAGCTTGGCCAACACTTACTTTCCAGACCTCATGGCTTGCCAAAGGATTGACCCAAAGGGAAGACTTCCTCTAGTGTTATGCCTTTGGGGTTGACGCTGTTGGGGATGTGCTAGAATTCCTCCCAATTTTGATTTGGTACAGAATTTTCCATTAAATCGCTTTTTCTCAATCACTGAGGATCGGATTTTAATGTAGCAAATTTCCACAGCTATTTTTGAAAACTGACTTTTTTTTTAAAAAAAAAATCTGCCTGTAAAACATTGATTGTAAGAATGATAATTTATCAATATTTTCTTTCAAAATATCAATATTTCCTTTCAAAATATCAATATTTCCTTTAAAATATTCATATTATTGATATTTTTTTCTGAGCAAGAAACCCCCTCACAGATTGGTAAAATCAGTGGCTAACGGATACTGAACGAAGTCGAATCGATGCCTGTTAGTTCGATGGAATGCTTTTGAACCGACACCAGATCCCAACCCTAGATGCTGCCATTTGCAGCTGGCCATTTCTTATGAGCCTCTCCCAGAAGCTGTTGTAATCATAAGATGAGGCTCTGCTTCACACCAAGCCACTTTGTTATGCCAGTTGCAAACAGTCTAACAAGCTCTCTTGTGGCAGAAGGATGAACAAAGAGTTCATATATATATATATATATATATATATATATATATATGCGCAAAGTGAGAGGAATGGGTCAGTTAAGATGGGGATGGATGGAGGCCATTTGTGAAGCAGAAGAAGAGCAGCCACAATTAAACTGTTTTGTTTCCTGCCCTTCATTAATTTCAGAAGATAATGGAGCAGGAGATTACTTTATATTCCACATGATAGTTGCTCCAGGCTGCTGAATGAGAGTAATCTTGTACACTTCCCCATCTTATCTCTTTTTTGGTAATCTCTGGCTGAGTATTAGTGTTATTCTGCACGTTTTTAGTTTTGTTTTTTTTGGCAGACATTTTTGCCCCACTTTCCTGCTCTGCTCACCTCTCTTGTCGAGCTTCTCTTGCCTCCAAAGCAGCAAGAGGCAAAGCAGCTGGTGCAGGCTTCAAGCAGAGTATCAAGAGTGTTGTAAGCAACAGACATGCCACATTAACCCATTAAAAGGATTCCTGTACTCATGCAGCAATTTGATTAGGTTTTGGAGCCTGGGATGGTTTAGGTAAGTTTGTGCTGTGCGTGCTGTTCCTATCAACTGATTCTAGTTTCTTTGAGGAGCAGTTTTGTTTTAAGATAATGAGCTGTGGGTGTTGAACAACATTTGTTTATACTGAATTTTGCTGTATAGAGGAAGGGAAAGAGGTAACAACTAGGCTGCTCTTGTTGAATTTAATAGCAAAACATCCATAGCTTTACATGGGGCAGAATTGGTCTGAGTGAGTAATCTGACATTTTAAAGCATAAGCACAGAATAATTTAAGGACTTAAATGATTATGCTGAAGAGTAGAGTCCTGTTAAAGAACTGAAAGGAGGTAGGTGGGAAAGAAAATATTTTCATAGCACTTTACTTCTGCTATATTAATTAAAACTCTGAGGGGACCTACATCAGTCTGGAACCTAGGAAAAATCTCAGCTTAAACTTCAGGGGGAAAACATTATAATAAAGATGTCACATCATATTGAAACGTGGCTAATGGTGCTAAGGTGATTTACAAGCTAAAGTTAATAGAGCTATACTCAAAAGCTGCGACTCACAAATGAATGATGCCAGCCAAGTTCTAAGCCACAGCAATATATTCCCAGCATAACCCATAAGTGCCAATATTGCTGAGGTTGGTTACTTTAGTAAATATAAAAAAGACTGCTCTTTTTTTCTCCTTTAGAAGGCATATGATGAAAACTTGCTGCGGAGATTTTATTTGAGCTCTGTACAAAGGGTTAATTCCAGAGCTGCTGGTGGGGAAGACAGGTTTTGTTTCTTCTCTTCATTATTCTTTAGAACTTTTCATTATGATGATCTGACCTGATTTGCAGCTATACAGAATTCCTGAATATTCAGTTTTTGATTCACCCTCATCTGTATTCACACATTTGTGTTCCACTTGAGAGCTGTCTGATGTCAGCGTTTTTAACCCTGGATCATCCTCAAAGAATGTTCATCGTTTCATTTTCCTCCTAACTATGCCACACATTCATAATGTTAGTGTTTGTAACAGAATGATCATCTGGTCAAGCTCATTCAAGTCTGCTGGGAGTTTGTGCCCCTCCAGAAAGCAGAGCAACAGAACTATTAAAAAGTGCAATAGCTACATTTACTTACGCTTGATTGCAAAGTCCACAGAGATAATATCCTGCACCAGCACCTGCATTTTGTGCAATTTTCATACTGTCAGTCAATCAAAATTTGTGAAAGGGGTCTGGGAAATGAGAGCCACTTAGTCTTTGCTGAGCAGATTATTGATATGCTGATTAGGCATAACGCAACTGATTATAAACTGCAATTCACCTAAATTACAGCGGTAAAGATGTGGAATGTGGTGGGGGTAGCAAGTCCCTTCAATCAATAATACAGATCTGAGCACACCTATACAGGAGGAAAATACTAGAGGGGGAACCAAACTTTACTTACTCAAGTGAAAAATTGCCTTTGTTCCAATTCAGTTTTATTCACATATGAATGTAACTAAGAATGTCAACTCTCGTGCCAACATTACACAGAGCTTCCAGTGTGCAACTGGATTTCGTATTCATTTCAAGGGAGCACACAGCTCTGTGTGGACAAAAGGAATACAGCTTTCTTCCTCATTTGGAGTAAATGGGAAAGCCTTATGTACACCAGTTTCACAAGAGGTCTGCGTATAATTGGCACATATAGAGTTTTAGATTGGGTACACAGCATTTTAATTCTGTTTTCATAATGGTTATTGTATGAATTCTATGTCTGAACTTCCTATAGCTAACATTTAATAACAGAAGCATGTTGGAAAAGGGACTGTATGGCCTCTTTTAATGATATACCTGTATAATACGTATATATGACTGATTTATTCAACATTGAGCATGTTTTACCAAATCATTGCTTAGGCAAGTTAAGAGTTGCTAGTGCTAGATACTAGTGTATGTGGGTAAACCAGCTGAAACCTGGATGTGGGCAAGGATCTGAAAAACGATGTATCCATGGGTATATTTATTTATTTGATTTATATCCTGCTGCTGTGGAATCTGCTTCAGAGGTGTCCTTCCTGTCAGCCTTGGGACCCATGGTCTGTCAGGTTCAGGAACTCAGTCTGGTTTCTTAGCTGGTAGCTTCTGAGTTGATGTCTCATTCACTGCTGGACTGTGACAGTGCCATTGGTCCTGTACAATACAGAAGAAAGGAAGCATTTTTATCTGTCTCGCAATATAAATGGGAATGTACCATCTAGAATGGGAATTCATATACCATCTAGAGCTACTTACATGGCCTGTCCTACATTACTAGTTACCTGCAATGAGTTGTTGCTCACACTTGTCTCTGGATGGGGGCTGATTATATATATTCTGAGACATTTTTGTAAAACTAATGTGACATTTATCACATGAGAAGCCTAGAATCCCCCCCGAAGCACCCTCCTTTGGCTTGTCATTTCTCCAAAACTGTTGCATGTTCTAAGTAAGCATACACATCTGCACCCAAGCACAAACTAATCAGATGTAGTTAAGTACAGCAAAAATAAAAAGCATATTGGAATATATCTGAGCTTACTACTCATTCATGCTGCAATACTAACCATGTCTACTCAGAAATAAATCCTGTTGAATTCAGTTGGCCTTACTCCCAGGAAAGTGGAGTTAAGATTCCAGCATTAGTCTCTAAACCAGGTGTGGGGAACCTTTGAACCTCCTGATGTTGCTGGACCACAACTCTCATCATTCCTGTCCATTGACCATGTTTGTTGGGCCTGATGGGAATTGTGGACAACTGGGTGGACAACTGTTCCCACACCTGCTCTAAACATTAGTCAGGTTTACCTCTATATTCATATCTTCTTGCACTTAGCTGTGTGATTTTGTTATAGGTGTATCACCATACCCTGAGATATATAGTCAGAATAATCTTTATGCATATTAAATATTGAGATGTTTTCAGCATTTTAAAAAAAAAATCAATTGGAGTGAACAGATGTGTATCAGCTTTCCCATTAAATTGTCTTAAATTCACGCATTTAGGCTTAACCGAATTGTGTCTGAAACAAATTACAGTATCTAAAATCTCTTTGATCATGCTTGGCAGTCATATTTACTTTTCTTGCCAAGAGCTTGTATGGAGTAAAAATGGAGAAACATGTTTATAAAAGTGAAGTGTTACACACAAGAAAGAAGTACCAAACCCACAAGTATAAAATGGGGAATAATTGGCTGGCTCAGAAGGATTGAGCGGAAAACAAACACATATATGAGGCAGTAACATATTGTACTAACCAAAATGACATAACCAGGGACTGATATGATCTCAGTTTGAGTTCTCAGTTCCAGTTTGAAGGCCACATGTGAGGAACAATTTCATAAATGGTAAACACTTTGAAGAAGAAGACTGAGGATAAGAAGAGATTTAGAAGGTGAGATCATCTGAGGGAAAGCTGAAGGATGTGGACAAATTTGGGCTTCAGAATGAAAACCTTTTTAAAGCCCCTCCCTCAACTTTTAATGATTATATTCAAATGAGGAAACATCCCCACTCTCTACTCTTAAAGTATGCAGTGCAGTGTGTATTTCTGGGACAACTAAAAGCATAATAATTGCCTTGTTGGATCAGAACAAAGATAGATTTAGTCCAGCATTGAGGCTCTATCTGCACTATACATTTAAAGCAGGGTTATACCACTTTAAACACTCGTAGTTTTCCCCAAAGAATCCTGGGAACTGTAGTTTATTAATGGTGCTGAGAGTTTTAGGATACCTCTGTTTCTCTCACAGAGCTGCAATTCCTAGAGTTCCCTGGGAAGAGGGATTGATTGTTAAGCCATTATGGAAATGGTAGTGCTGTGAGGGCAATAGGGGTCTCTTAACAACTCTCAGCACACTTAACAAGCTATAATTCCCAACATTCTTTGAGGAAAGCCATGACTATTAAAGTGGTATCATACTACTTTAAATGCATAGTGCAGATGGGACCTTAGTTTCTGACAGCAGGCAGATAGGTGTCTCTGGAAAATTCACAAGCAAAGCATTGTGTTGAACTTGATGTACCAGAAACAGAGGTATATTACTTGCCTGTTCGCTGCTTCCTCCCTTTCGTTCCCTTTCCTCTGCTATCTCCTCTGTGTTGAATCATAGGTCCCTGCCCAGAGGGGCTTACAGTTTATCTTCTTTTACACCGTAAGACACTATTTAATAATAATGGTAATGATGATTACACAGTGGTGGCCGTTCCTTCTTTTGTCCCAAGTATCTAAGCTCATGATAAGGCCTTTGTGCTCAGAGTAAACGCGCAGGCTGCGTTCAGACATGGGGCTTATTGTGTTAGTTTAATGGATTAAAAAGGTAGCACTTCTGCCCTGATTTCTAAAATTCCTCTCACACTGCAGTGCCTGCTGTGTTAAGGAACCACGGCTTTTATGATATACCGGCATTTTGTGCAACTGTCTTTCACACTGCTGCAATGAACAGCACCCTGTTTTTGTCCCTGACTCATTATACACATGTGCACTGTGGTTCTCCCATAATTCACTGCTTGAGTTAGTGTTTGTACACAGGAGTGTGTGTGGGAAAAAGAGGAAGGGAGTGCTGCTGCCCACGCTTAAGTCAGAATATCGGTACAGTTTTCATCAGGCAAAAAATAAAAAATAAGAAAATGAATTGGTGTGTGCCTGAAGGGTGGGAATGCATTGTATGCAGGGATGCCACTCAGGTGAGCAGTTGCAGGTTGTGCAAAGCTCCCGTGATCTTCCGGGTTCCCAGGCTTGCAAAATGGATTGTTTCTGATATTATTTATCATGACAATTAGCACTAAACTTCCATTGTATCTCACTAGATTTCTGGAACTAGCTTTTACATTGTGTGAAAGGTCAAATGTAATGTGGAAATTACCAGACAGAATAACTTGAAGTGTGAAAGCAGCCTAAGAGAGTATTGTGATAGTATTTGTATAGTCAGGATGTTGCAATCTTATGGCCATTTTGTGGAATTTTGATGTTTTATAATGCATACACTTTCAGTTTTATTTAGCATATCTTTAAAATGTTTTATTAGCCATCCTGAAAACACATAATGTGTTTTCAACTCATAACATTTTAATATAGGACAGGTAATTGCAGGTAGGTTGAAATACATGTCATCCCTTGGAGAACTGTCAGTTCGTAAGTGAAGCATGAAAGCTCTCATGGTTGTGAAATATTCTTTCCCTTGGAAGAATATGCAAACAAATATCAGCTAAGGATGCCCTTAGGAATTGGGTACAGTTTTAAGGCAAGCCCCTTCCCCAGTTTTAATTAAGAAAGTTAAGAATTATTTTAAAATAGCAAGCAATCAGAAAAAGGACTTGTCTGTAAGAGTGGTGTAATGGTTAAGGTGTTGGACTACGACCTGGGAGACCAGGGTTCAAATCCCCACATAGCCATGAAGCTCACTGGGTGACCTTGGGCCAGTCACTGCCTCTCAGCCTCATGAAAACCCTATATATAGGGTCGCCATAAGTCGGAATCGACTTGAAGGCAGTACATTTACATTTATAAGAGGGTGTGATATGATGACATCAGTTTTAATACTTAAAGATATGGCAACTGCAACAGTGATTCTATCACACCTTAAACATTAAAGCATCATGAGGATTCATGCAACAGTTGTGCTGCTGTTGTTGTCATTGTTGTGAATGTGTTCCAAGCAAGTGTTCCAAAGTTTCCTTCAATGAAGCCCACTGAGGGAAACCTTGCCTTCAAAGCAAGATGGTCTCCAGATGTTTTCTCATGGACTGCATCCAGTGCAGCACAACACACTGAACCCATGCAGCTCCTTGTACACTCTGATACAACTTACTTTTGTGAATAGGAGCAGGAAATGGAGGAAAGCTTTTTGGAAGTGTGACTCTCAGAACTGAAGAAGCTCAAAGAGCTGCTTACTTGAGTGTCTTCTTGTGAGTCCACAGTAAGTATGGATACAGTCTCAATATTGGGCACCTGGCTAGGATCACAGGCTGAAATAACAACCAAGGGTAACTCACATGAACTTACCGTATTGTCTAACTCCGTATTGTTCACACTGACTCACAGAGACTCTTTCAGGTTTCAGGCAGGAGTCTTTCCCAGCCCTACCTGGAGATTCTAGGTATTGAACCTGGGACCTTTTGAATGCAAAGCATGTTCTCTACCACTGAGCTGTGTTCTGTGCCTAAACTGAAATATCCAAGCTGTAATCTTGGCTCTGGAAGTATCTTTGGTGAGACAGCCTTGGAATTAATGATGAAAGAAACTCAACTGGCCGTTTTGTGTTGGCATTGTGACATCTGGAGGACATAAACCTCCAGTGTCTTGATTACCAAGTAAATGGTACAGCCAGAAGAGGCAGGGCCAAGGACAGGTATGAATAACCTGTACCCGTTCAGATGTTGTTGGACTACAGCTCCCATGATCCCTGACCATTGGCCCTATTGGCTGGGGCTGATGGGAGCTGTGGCCACTAATGTTGCTGGGCTCCATCTGGAGGGCACAGATTATTCTATCCTGATGTAGAACTGGAATATGTGGGGAAACAAAGGTCCTCTAACAAAAAATATTGGAAAAAGTTAGCTAAAGCACCTTCAATTGTTTTCAGAGTGCTGAAATAGGGTAGGAATAAGACCTGTTGGGAAAGTCTTGGTAGATTGGTTGTGGCCCACATGGTGTCACCATCTGCTTTTAGTGACTGTGCGCATGCAAATGAATTCTGCAAGACACAACACAAAAACCCTGCAGGCCTACTTTTTGAAACTGACAACTTTATAAATTCAACCAAATCGTGATATTTGTACCTACCTTGGCTTTTAAGTTGATAATAACTCAAAGTAACATAAAGTCAGTTTGTTCCAGTGTAGACCATTCTTCCTCTAGTAATCATGGCCCTATTCTCATATTTTGAATATTTCCCACCCCTCATTTATGGCAATGTTCTTTCAGATGCTTGCAGCTCCCCTGTTTAAAATAATTAAAGCCACCACCGACCTAAGAAAAGCATTTAAGAATATAGCAAGTATGCTGCCATATCACATTTGAGGGGTGGGGGGTAGTACTGAAAGACCATCTTATTTAATAACATATATAATCAATCATTCTGCCATTTGCAAAGTAACTTCTTGCAGATTGAGTATCATTTTCCTGTGGTTTTTAGCAATGTACTTTTCAGCTCCCATTCTGAGGCCTAAATAAAGATTTTATTTAGAACTTGTACTACGTATGTTTCAGCTTCCCATTTTTCCTTTTAACTTCGATGGTTAGGAACAGTATCATTTCCCTTGTGGGTAGTACGCATTTTATTTCTGTCAGTCTCCCAGTATAAATGCAGACCATTTGTGGAAAGTTATCGGAGATGAGATCACATTGGAAGTTCCCTCCCCCTTCCACTGAACTCTCCAAAGAAAAGTTTTGCTGTCATTTCTGAGTTTCTCACTGTTCCATGATGCTGAATTTATTTACATAAAATACCATGGAATAAAATGCTGATGCTCACTTAGAAATCATGGTTGAATAGTTTCTTAAATGCAAATGTCATCCACTGTATTATATCATATGTATGAGTCTGGAAGCCTGAGTAGAAAATGTATTTCACAACATATGAACCACAAATACACTGGCATTAAATTTCTTCCTAAGACCTCTTATAAACTTTGCTCTACCTGACATTCCTTTATTCTACTTTTTAGAGCAAATGTTACTCCAAAAATATCTTAAAGATTAGTTTTGAGATTGCCTTGGTTTAATATGAAAAGGGTGTCCACACATTACATTAAAGCAGGGAACAATCTGTGTATCTGTGTACACAAATAGTTGAGCTGTACACTCATGGTTAGTCATATGTAATGTTTCATCAGTGTATAGTCTGTGAACCTGTGTACAAAATACTTAGTCTGTACAAATCAGTGTGTACACTCTTCCACCCATACTATTGTATTTGTGTAGAGACAGCTTGTACCTGTGTTTAGTGTAATGCATGAACAATCCTGAAATGTTCCTTGCTTCTTACAGTCACCAGGTCCCCGAGATGCTAAAGGGAAGCTTTTATTGTGAAGAATTGTCATTATTTGTGTGAGTGTGGGAGGATTTTATTTATCTATTGCATTTATATCCCACCTTTTCTCCAAGGAGGTCAAGGTGGTGTACATGATTCTCTTCCCTCCTCATCGAATCCCCACAACAACCTTATGAGGTAGGTTAGGTTTAGAGGCAGTGACTGGCCCCAGGTCACCCAGTGAGCTTCATGGCTAAGTGGGGATTTGAACCCTGCTCCCCCAGGTCCTAGTCCAGCACTCTAACCACTATACCACACTGGCACACTGATTTTGTGGTTTTTTGTTTTACAAAAGATAGAAAGATCACTCAGTCCCCTTCATACACTTTTAATATGGTAAGTGGACACCTCACCTGCCCCCTGAATGTTCATAGGGTTCAGCACAACAGAGTTCAGCACAGCGCTACTTTTCAGGAGTCATATTAAGTGTAGGTTATGGCCACATTCGTACCTTCCCTTCCCACTTTAAAACAGTCATGACTTCCCCCAGAGAATCTTTGATGTTTGTTAAGGATGCTTAGAGTTGTTAGGAGACCCCTATTCCCCTCACAGAGCTACAATTCTTGAGAGTGGTGCAACAATCAATCCTTCTTCCTAGGAAACTGGGAATTGTAGCTCTGTGAGGGGAAGAAGGGTCTTCAAACAACTCTCAACACCTTTAAGAACCCTTAGAGTTCCCAGGATGCTTTGGAAGAAGCCACAACTGTTAAAGTAGTATAAGAGGGCTTTAAAGACAAGGTGTAGATGTAGCCTTAGTTTGCAGTGGTTAAGTACCAATTAAAGTAATGGGTTGCCACCATTACTGTTGATACCAGGCTTGCTGGTCTACAACCGTAATAAATTTGATTGATTGATGCCAGGGTTGGGAACACCTTACACGAAAGCATGGTAATCTGTTAGTTCCAAGTATTTCTCCGGTTGCTTGTGCTTCCACAGGCCAGAAGAAATGGCTTATTCTTTCTAGTTTTGTGTGCTCATCGCTATGACCACTGCTGTAAGTAGATGCACTGATGTGCAGAAAATTTCAACTGCTGTTGCCTAAGGGAACACTTCACAAGATTTGATGGGACCATGAGGACTGCAAGAGACATCTAGCTACTCTGAGTGCTGCAGTTTTTGAAATGGAAAGCCATTTGGGAGGCACGGCTGTTCCAATATTTTTTAGCAGCAACATATTCCAATGGGTGCACTGTCTGTCACTGCTGTCCCCTTACCTTTGTGGAGAATTACGGACAGCAATCTCACTCTCACTGGTACTGATACTACTTTGGCAACAAAAGTGCTTAGGCCTTTTACAGATCACAGAATGGAATATTCCAGATTGCTTTTCAGAATATGCAAGAATGTGCTTCTGCCCAAGTCTATCCATGCAATGTAATTGTGACACAGCTAGCCCTATTGTTATGCAGAGTGACAGACAGCTGATTTGAGGTGTCATGAAAGGACAGTAAGCTACTATTATTGTCTTTTGACTTTCAGGGATGGGGAAAGGTGTTTGTGGGATTTCCTGCAAAAATAATTTGACTTGCAAGAGGGTATTTGATGTTCTGTCTCAGGGAACGAAATGTTGTATTTATTAGGCTGGCCTTGGGTACTGCCTAAATAATAGTCATTTATTTACTTATTTCCATTTGTGAATTGCTTCCTACAAAATATCTCAAAGCAGTTTAACAATAAAACATCAACAATACAATTTTGTTTATAAAAACAATTTTAAATCCAGTACAGATATAGACTGGGATAAAAATCTGCACTTAAAGTGCTTGTTGAAAATAAAATAGAGAAGGTGCCTGTCTGATATGTTATGCGAGAAAGTTTCAAAGGTTAGATGCCACCAGGCTAAATGCCTGATTCCTGCATTGTGCCGAATGGACTGCTTCTAAGATGGTATCTGCAGAGGCCTCAACTGCAGAGTGCAGTGTAACAGCTCAATCCTTTTCAGAATTATGCCAAAATGAGTTAAATGGACTTTCTACTAAGTATGCAGTTAGAATTGAAGAATAAAATGAGAAATCAGTGCCAAAGAGAAAAGCAGGTGGGCTGGGCACTCCATGAAGTAAGAATTGCCCAGAATTACTCCTGTCAGATGGTTCAGGTGTCCAATGATTATTTCTTTTTATAATGCTATTTTGCTGTAAAGATGCAAGGAAACCCATAATGAATGGCACCCTGCTGTAGGGAATACAAGCTGCCTAATTAGGGGACAATTCTCATTAATCCCCCAGCTATATTGAATAGGAAACAATAAAATAAGCAGAACTTTCCAGGAGGAAGCTGCTACTTAACATTACAGGGGACCTATATTGAATGGGAAATATTTGTGAGTACATATTAGGAAAGGTTTGGGCCATGGTGGGTATTACTGAAAAATATAGCAGTACTGGCAGGGGAGTCTGGTGGCGCTAATGTCAGTGGGGCAGTGAATCCACATTGGGTTTTAGCCCGAACTTTCAAGGACCTGTCCAAGGTGCTGAAACCTAATTCCAAAATAGGTTCAGCACCTTGGACATTTCTCTGAAAGTTCAGACTAAAACCCAACATAGGTTCATTGCCCACTGTTATCGAGGTCACCGGTCTCCAATGACTACTAGCAGAAAATGCCTGGGTTGCTCAGGAATTCTAAGACTTTTTTTAAAACAAAAGAAAACAAAACAACCCAGTGCAATTTTGAAATCAGCAGTTAAAATAAGTGCAGTTTTGAAAGGTTATGTTAACCGTTTTGATTCAAAATGGCATCCACCTGTATGCCAACTTAGACAAAACTCTGCTCCTTGATCTCTGGAGCAAAAATTGTGTATGGCATCTGAAGAGATGTCCAGATACATAGAGAACAGGCAAAGAAACAAACACATTTTTAAAACTGTTTTTTAAATTGTTTTAAATTTTTTAAATTGTTTTAAATTGTTTTTAAAAGATGTGTTTTAAATTTGTATGTTTGTTTTTGATGTTTTTAGTTGCTGTAAACCACCCAGAGAGCTTCGGCTATGGGACAGTATACAAATACAATAAATAAATAAATAAATAAATAAATAAATAAATAAATAAATAAATAAATAAATAAATAAATAAATAAATAAATAAATAAATAAATAAATAAATAAATAAATAAATAAATAAATAAATAAATAAATAAATAAATAAATAAATAAATAAATAAACTTTCCAAAATATATCATAAAGTACTCTGGGCCCCCCACTTTTTAATTCTACTTTCATCTAATTGGGGAAAAGCTGTACATCAGCAGGACTAAATGCCTCATGTGTGAAAGAACCTTTTTTTCTTAGTTTTCACCATCATCTACTGAGGGTTTTTTGGGACACTAATATTTTGTCAAGGCTCTCGTGACCTCGAGGAAAAGTGTTTCTGTAGGATTCCAAAAACTAAAGTAAGTGTCTTCTACAGAAAGCCTGCTTGTTTATCATATCATATTGTTTTTCAGGGCTGTAGAAGCCAGAGCGGCAATTTGTTGTGCCAACCTCTACTTAACTACAAATAATCATATTCAACAGCAAGCTCAAATGTGCCCTTGAAGGGCCATAGCCAATTACATACATGTAGGAAAACTTTTGACAGGTTGCTATAGTCTGCATTAGATTTTTTTTTTAAATGCTACTTTTGAGTTAGTTGGATGCACTAAAAGATTGCTTGTTGTTCTTAATTATACAAGGCCTAGTTTAATTTTGATTAAACAATCTTTCTCTAGATATGAAAAAGTTTGTATTTTTATAGGGCTGGGGACATCTGAAGTGTAGTAATATAATACTGAAGGGGATCCTTGGCCTTTCTGAATGGTCAGATGGAATTTTATGCCACTGGGGAAAGGCTGCCATTTTTTTTTACAGTGCATGCAGAATTTCTGCATAATTGCGTGTGACATGTTTGGAAGTAACTTTTTTAAAACCACATGTATTGGAACTGGTACTGGAAGGTATTTACAAACATTGGTAAAACATGATTTGGGTGTTTGTTTAGCCTGGTTTAGTTGTTGAGTTAAATGCATTTCTTTTAATTAATGTAAACATGTTTGGTATGCCGTTGTAGTGCATTGTGTGTAGGAAATTGGTTCATTTGGTCAATTTGGGCCTGGTTTTCATCTATCTGCCTATTTGTCATTTATCAAAACTGATGGTTACACACAATCTGATTTCCTTGGGAGTTCTTTGGTAAACCTGAGGCAAGACTTTCTCTAATTAAACTTTTGCACAATTCCTTTTATGCTCAAGGACAAGATATCTCTCATAATACTAGAACTCGTGGACATTCAAAGAAGCTGAATGTTGGAAGATTCAGGACAGACAAAAGGAAGTACTTTACTCAGCGCATAGTTAAACTATGGAATTTGCTCCCACAAGATGCAGTAATGGCCACCAGCTTGGATGGCTTTAAAAGAAGATTAGACAAATTCATGGAGGACAGGGCTATCAATGGCTACTAGCCATGATGGCTGTGCTCTGCCACCCTAGTCAGAGGCAGCATGCTTCTGAAAACCAGTTGCCGGAAGCCTCAGGAGGGCAGAGTGTTCTTGCACTCGGGTCCTGCTTGCGGGTTTCCCCCAGGCACCTGGTTGGCCACTGTGAGAACAGGATGCTGGACTAGATGGGCCACTGGCCTGATGCAGCAGGCTCTTCTTATGTTCTTATGTTCTTATATGTAGCCAGCCAACAAGCAAAACATATCCTGCCCGTTATTGTCTTTGCGCTATGAAACTCATAGACAGCTGGGCTCATTCTGTTAAATTTTTGCTAATTCTTTTCTCCTGGTATTTCATAATTTCACAGGAGTGTTTTTGGAAGAAAGGCTAGTATTTAGGACAAGATTGGAGAAAGTGCTCGCTCCAAGGCCTATGTGATTATCTGTGTATGGGTGTAGGTTTAGCTCCAACTGTAGGTTGGGGTGAAGCCTGACAGTGTCATCTGACTTCTCCCTCTCCCTGAAGAATTGTCTGTGTATTCTGTATTGTATGTGGCTTAGCTTCCTGTGTTTTGATGTTCATCTAGCTCAGTATTGTCCAGATGTTGCTTCACTACAAATGTAAGATGGCTGATATTGTCTCTCAAATCTGCCTCTATACCTGAGGACTGGAAAGTGGTCAATTTAATGCCAAACTTTAAAAAAGAATCCAGGGAGGATCCTGAAAACTACAGGCCGGTTAGCTTAATGTCTATCCCAGGAAAACTGGTAGAAAGTATTGTTAAAGATAAAATAACCAATCATATAGAAGAACAAGCCTTGCTGAAGAAGAGGCACCATGCGTTCTGCAAGGGTAAGTCTTGTCTCACCAACCTATTGGAGTTCTTTGAGGGTATCAACAAGCATATAGATAGAGGTAATCTGGATGACCCAGTATACTTGGGCTTTCAAGAAGCTTTCAGCAAGGTACCTCACCAAAGACTCCTGAGTACGCTTAGCAGTCTTGGAATAAGAGGCGAGGTCCTCTTGTGGATCAGGAACTGGTAAAGCAGCAGGATGCAGAGAGTAGGACTAAATGGACAGTTCTCTCAATGGAGGGCTGTAGAAAGTGGGGTCCTCCAAGGATCAGTATTGGGACCTGTGCTTTTTAACTTGTTCCTAAATGATCTAGAGTTAGGGGTGTGCAGTGAGGTGGCCAGTGATGATACTAAATTGTTCAGGGTTGTTAAAACAAAAAAGGATTGTGAAGACCTCCAGAAGGACCTTTGCAAACTGAGTGAATGGGTGGTAAAATGGCAAATGCAATTCAATGTGAGCAAGTGTAAAATAATGCACGTTGGGGCAAAAAATCTTAATTTCACATATATGCTCATGGGGTCTGAACTGGTAGTGACTGACCAGGAACAAGACCTTGTGGTTATAGTGGATAGTTCAATGAAGATGCTGACCCAGTATGCAGTAGCTATGAAAAAGGCAAATTCTATGCTGATCATTAGGAAAGGTATTGAAAATAAAACTGCTAATATCATAATGCTATTGTGCTAATCTATGGTGCAGCCACATTTGGAATACTGTGTACAGTTCTGGTCCCCTCACCTGAAAAATGATATTTTAGAGCTGGAAAGGGTTAAAAAAGGCAACCAAGATTATTAGGGGGTAGAGTGACTCCCTTATGAGGAAAGGTTGCAGAATTTGAGGCTTTTTAGTTTACAAAAAAGACAAGTCAGATGTGACATGATAGAAGTGTATAAAATTATGCATGGCATGGAGAAAGTGGATAGAGAAAATATTTTCTCCCTCTCTGATAACACTGGAACCCATGGACATCCAGTGAAGCTGAAGGACAGATAAAAGAAAGTACTTATTTATGCAGCACATAGTTAAGCTATGGAACTTGCTTTCAGAGGAGGCACTAATTTGGATGTCTTTAAAAGAGAATTAGACAAATTCATGGAGGATAACAGTATCAAAGGCTACTAGCCACGATGGCTATATTCTGCCTCCACAGTTGGGGGCAGTATGCTTCTGAATACCAGTTGCTGGAAGACCGTAGCAGAGGGAGAGTGCTCTTTTGCTGAGGTCCTGCTTGTGGGCTTCCCATGGACATCTGGCTGGCTACTGTAAAAACAGGATGCTGGACTAGATGGGCCACTGGCCTGATCCAGCAGATTCTGATCCAGCAGGCTGCCATCTTTCCTGGCTATTGGCTGTGCTGGTGGGGCAGATGGAAAATGGAGTCTAATAACATCTGGAAGGTCACAGGTTTCTATCCCTCGTCTACACTGGCAATGGCTCTCCAGAGTTTCAAACAGGAGTCTTTCCTAGCTCTACCTGGAGATATTGGAGGTTGAACCTGAGACTTTCTGCATACAAAGCATGTGCTTTTCCAATAAACTATTGTCTCATTCACAATTGGTATGTCA
The DNA here is from genome assembly GCF_030035675.1 of Rhineura floridana. Classification (NCBI taxonomy): domain Eukaryota; kingdom Metazoa; phylum Chordata; class Lepidosauria; order Squamata; family Rhineuridae; genus Rhineura; species Rhineura floridana. Next base: position 130,755,490 of record NC_084484.1, on the reverse strand, counting down.
TTTTTCTTTAACCAACCTCTCCAATCAAAATCTAACATCCAATATTTGAGACTGTCTCTGCAGCCAGTGCTGGTAAGTGACAGAGTTCAACATGGCCATCTAGGAATTTTGGATCAGGGCTCATAAGAGTTGGAAAATATATCTATGATTTTGTTTATATCATATTTGTATTTGGTTCTGTCTCCCGAGATTTGGAGGGTAATGTACATTATTTTATTTTATGTATTTGCATGTACTTAACAAAATGTATATATCCATTAATCAAAAAAGATAAACCACTAAACAATTTACGTGGAACAGTGTAAAATATTTATCACAAGATACAGATAAAATCAACAAAATTTTAAAAATGGGCCTTCAGTGTGGTGGCACCTAACCCTTTGAAATTGCCTCCCATTCCTGTTGACTTTTTGGCACCTGCTAAAGACCTTCACCTTTCAACAACCCTTTAAGTGGAGATCTTTATCCCAGTCTGCATCTTTACTGGAACTATTTTTAACTGTTTTTATATGTGGAATTGTTTTTAAATGTTTGTATCATTTTTATGCAATTGTTTTTAATTGTATTATATATAGAACACTTTCAATTGCTTTTATACTTTTCTTGTTTTATGGTTGCAGCTGTTTTATTTCTTTTATAGTCATATATTGTATTGTTGTATGATAAAGAGTGGGTAAGAAATCTAATTAATTAATTGAATATTATACATAATAAAATTATATATTTGGGTAGACTTGCCAAAACAAACATGTTTTTACCAGGTGCTTAAAACAGTACAGTGAAGGTGCCTACCTGATACTTAATAGACAGGGAGTTCCAGAGCATGGGTGCTTGCACACTAAAATATAAACTTTGCAGATGCAGAATGAACATTATATGGCACTTGCAAAAGTGCAAATTCCATTGAACAAAGTGGTTGGATGGGCACCTATGGGGCAAGGCGATATTTCAAGTATGCTGGTCCCAAGTTATTGATGACTTTATGTATTAACAGTAACACCTTGATCTTGACCTGGTAACAAATCAGCAAACAGTGCAGATCTTTAAGCAGAGGTGTAATATGCTGACAGGATCTCACTTATGTCAGTAATTGTGCTATAGCATTCTGCACTAACTGCAGTTTCTGAACCAACCATAAGGGAAGCTCCACATAGAATGAATGGTAATAATCCAGTCTTGAAAGTACCAATGCTTTCCAGGTATGGCCACAGTTAACACACAAGCCAAAGCTGATAAAAGGTGCTCCTAACCTCCAAGGCCACATGGGCCTCCAGTGAAAAAGCTGGACCTAGAAGCACCCCCAGACTGCATATCTGCTTCTTCAGAGAGAATCCTCATCCAGTGCAAGTAATTGGCCAATTTCTTGGACATGGGGAACAGTCTCACACAGTGTCTCCATCTTGCCATGATTCAAGCTCATCTTGTTTTCCTTCCTCCAACACACCACTTCATCCAGGCACTGGTGCAGAATCTGCACAGGATTATACTGTAATAACATAAAAAGAAATTTTCTGGATCAGATCAGAGGTCCATCTAGTCTGGCACTTGCTTTATAGCAGTGGCCTACAAAATGTCTTTGGGAGATTAAAGGCTGGGTGGGCATAGGGGCAACATCCCTCCACCTGAGTTGATGTTCACCGGTGGTTCTTAGGCATACTCTCTTTAAACATGGATATTCCATTCCAACCATCACATTGAAAGCTATTGGTGGACTTAAGCATCATCATGCCTTTTCCTTGTTCAAAGCCATCTAAGCCAGTCTAATTTTAATGTTGAAACAATGATGAGAGTTAGTGATTTATCTGATAAACTCATAGCTTAGCAGGGATTTTTAGACCCATATGTGTTACCCCCAGACCTATGCTTATAGATATTGCACCACACTTGTTCTCCATACTGTACATGAGTTTGAATATGACTCTGATTAAGGCAACATAAGGACTGCATTTTTAGATAGAAAATTGATATGGGGCCTACAAGGCAGTTAAAAGAAAAGGAAAAGAGGGAATTTAGTGGCCTGAGATAATTTATTGGGCTTGGTTTGCTGTAATGGCAATTTTGGTAACAGTAAGGATGAACATGGAAGTACAAAAAGTTATCCATGATTAATAGAATAAGCAACATAAAAGACGATGGGTCATTCCAAAGGTTATGGGATGGTTAAAGTTGTTAAAGATTATTAAAGTTGTTAATAAAGGAAGAGTATGGGAAAGGTCATAATAAGAAGTTGGGGTATTAAATTATTAGATGATTCTATGGTCAGTGAAGGAAATGATGTAGCTCTGAAAGTGGCAAGAATTATTTAAAGCCTATAAAATATTGCTTCAAACAAAATCAGATCATTTGAATCTCAAGGTTTGGTCACTAAGGTGGTGGTGGAAACACATTCCAGAAAGAAGAGATGTACACCGCCCAGAGAGCCTTTTTGGCTTAGGGCGGTATATAAATTAAATAAAATAAAATAAATAAATAAATAAATAATGAACGAAAGGTGCTTCTAGGTTATATAGCGTAATATGAATCAACTTGTCTGCTGAACTGATATTTACCTTATGCAAAAAAAAAAAAGGAAAAAGGAGAGGCAAATATTGCAACAAGCATATATTGGATCACATAGTACAGGTGTGGCTGCACAAGTTGTGCCAATCCAATACACCAGCCATGTATAGTTGGTGGCTCACCAGGAGCTCCATTAATATTCTGTTTGTGCAACCTGCCTGGGACTACCAAAGAAGGGGAGTTGTCAAGTACCACTCAAGCCACAATACATGGCTGGGGGAGGGGGCTGCCATTGATTTGCTGGGTCATAAGTTGCTTGATCTGAAGCCAGGTGTCACCATGCGTCTGTGTCAAGTTACACAGATAAAGTTGTGCAGGACTTCAAGAAAGACGCCTATGTGTCTGTGGGAAAACAGAAAAGTATTGGGATCATTGTTCAAAAGCGTTGAGAAAACCAAATGCCTGCGAGAAATGGAAAATTTGCCACAAGTTGTCTTCCAGCCTTGGCACACCGTCCATGGACAGTCAGGTGCAATCCTGGCTTGCATGCATGAGTGGAAAACTGCTGTTTTTCCCCAAGTTTTTTTTTAATTATTATTAAATCTCTTAAGCATAGTTCTGGACTACAATTGTAGGCTCCAGGATTCTGAAAAATTAAGCTACATATGCCTGATTACAGTGCAGAATTTAGAGCTCTACAGCAATGTTGATGCTGCACTAGTCTAACTTTCTACCTTGTCCCTCCTCTGTAAGCCAAACGGAGGGGGGGGGAAGAAAGCATTCCCTGTTGATTGTACTAGGCCCCACAAATCCTCCTGACTTTAAACATGCTGCCTTAAATTGTATGCTTCTCTTGTCCATCGTGATATGCTTGAGAGAATGACCAAAATTTCAATAACTGGGAGAGCTGTTTGCAAAACTATCTTCATCTTCATGCTCTCTCCAGACTCCTGTGGGTGCCAATGGTCCTCTATCTAAAAGTCAACAGCCTGGTTCAGACAGTCAGTCCAGGCTTCATTTGACCTGCTTGGAGGAAAAGTGGAATAGAAATCTAATAAATAAATAACAATGGTTTATGAAGCTGGGAGTGAACTCTGGGGCCAAGCACTCCTCCCCTCCCCCCATTTCTCACAATGTGAAGATCCTGACTTGTATGAAGTCAAGAGTTCCTTTTTTATATCTGAACTGAGGATAATTGAGGAAATTAATTAAGGAAATTAAGCAAGGATCATATTTTGAACTAGTCCAGTGTTAATACAACAACAGAAAGTATCAAACACTGGCATAACTGGGAGTAATTTATGTTAGGCTTACAAGGCCAATCGTTTCACTTATATTAAGTTTGCAGTGATTAATGATGCTCCCATGAATAACAAATTAATGTTATTAATTGAATCCAAAGAGTTGAATCCAAACAACTGTAAGTGAAACAAAATGGCTACAAGTACTATTCCATAAACACTTACGAATTCACATAGTGCAATATGTAATAGACTTTTCCTCTTGTGCAAAAAGTTTTTACAATCTATTTTACAAGCAGAACAAAATCTTTGGATTTACTTATACATTTTCTCACATTACAGACTAATGCAAAGTGTGGAAGAGCCCTGCTGTGAACAGAAGTTTATTTCCATTAGCAGAAGGACACTTTTGGATTCAGCCCATATTGCATTTAGACATACTTTTTTGCCACTTCTAAGTTCTTAAGCTCTACTTTTAGTTTTGGTGTTGCAACATCCTCATCTGTGCCTGCTCCACCCTGACCTGCTTGCATTCAGTGGGAAGTTCTGAATGGGGTTTGTAAGTACATTTGAATAAATGTGCTTAGTGCAGGGTTCCTGACTGCGGGAAGGTGGTTAAGTTTGTTCATACACTTACAAACCCTCTTCAGACACTCCTGCTCAATGTGGGGCAATTGGAGGTGGAGCAAGCAGGGACAGGGGCATTGAAGATGGGGCTGGTGCATGTACTTCTGCTCCTTTACACACTTGATCTTTTCACACATTTGTTGAAACCCTGAACAGGACTGCTGTGTCTCATGGATCATTTGTATCAGACTTCAAAGATGTGCAAAGCTTGTACTTGCCTGCTCTTGATATGATTACCGGAGACATTACTGATGTACCCCCCTCCACCACCAAAACAGAAGCACAATCAATTTTCACATCTCTTCCCTGCTCCTTCTTACAGTGTCTGAAACCACTGTAGATGACAGGTAATTAGCATGTGTTTAAAGCAAGATGTCTAATAGTTTTGTGCTTCAATCCATCTCTTTGTAACATAGCTCTATTTAAATAGTTATAAAAGGTAGTTGAGTAGTTCGGCAGCTATATCCACGACTGAGCAGTCCTATTCAAGATCCACTCTGCTTACCCCATATGGGGAGGGGGCTAGAAAAGGTGCCCTAAGCACAGTCTGCCTCATTTCTCTCTCTGACTGGATTTTCACGTCCAGTGGGGTCACCACTTAGTGGTTGCAAAAGACAATTGAACTTTGGAACATGGAATATACGGACATTGCTGGACAATACACATAGTGAACGTCCTGAACGCAGGACTGCCATCATTGCGAGGGGGTTGAGACATTTTAATATTGACATAGCAGCACTCCAAGAAACTCGAAGAGCAGAAGGACAACTGAAGTAAGAAAAAGGAGATTACACCTGGAAAGGACTGCCTGAACAAGAATGATGAATACACGGAGTAGGCTTTGCTATTAAAAATAATCTTGTGAAGCTCTTGTCAGAAGTTCCTACTGGCATTAATGAACAACTCTCAACTCTCCGGTTAAAACTCGCCAAAAACCAGCAGGCAACTATTCTAAGTGCTTATGCACCAACATTAGATGCTGATGAAGACATCAAGGGAAATTTTTATACCCAGCTGGACACTATCTTATCAGAGATACCTAAGGAGAATAAAATTATCCTCTTGGGCGATTTCAATGCAAGAGTTGGGCGTGATTTCTATTTATAGCCAGAAACCACTGGGAAAGAAAGAATTGGCAATAGCAACCTGAATGGATCCTATTCAAGATCCTATTAAGCGAGCCTGCTTTCAAACAACTCTCAAGAAACATCTACCAATGGCACTCCCTGAAAATGTCGAGGAACACTGGATTAAACTGAAGACTTCCATTATTGCAGCATGTTTACAAACTATTGGATACGAAACTGAGAAACATCAGGATTGGTTTGATGAGAATGATAGTGAGATTCAACAAGAAAAGGAAAGCCTTCCAGATATGACAGAAATACTTTAACCGTGCTGCTAAGAAAAAAAATCTATGCCAGTGCAAAGGCTGAGGTCCAAAGAAGAACTAGAGAACTTAAGAACGCTTGGTGGATAAAGAAAGCTCAAGTAATCCAGCATTTTGCAGATGCTCACGATGCTACAAAGGCCATCTATGGACCAACAAATTACAGTACAAAACCCTTACATTCAATGGAAGGTACCAAACTTCTTAAGGATAAAGAGCCTATTGCACTGTGCTGGAAAGAGCATTACCATGACCTCCTTAATCGTAACTCTATCGTAGCTGGTGAGGTCTTCTCACAACTTCCACAACAACAAACTAGAGATGAGCTTGCAGTATCCCCTAATTTGGATGAAGTCAGTAAAGCCATCAATCAAATGAAGAACAACAAAGCTATTGGACCTGATGGGATTCCTGCTGAAGTCTTTAAAGAGGGTGGGCCTGAACTTACACAACAACTTCATAAGCTCATCGAAAAAATCTGGATGAGGGAGGAGATCCTGGATACCATAATTATCACCCTTTTTAAGAAGGGTGATAGAACAGATTGTGGGAACTATTGAGGTATCTCTCTTCTTGCTACCACAGGTAAAATCCTTGCAAGGATCCTCACAAATCACCTCCTACCGATCTCAGAGGGTGCCCTTCCCAAATCTCAAAATGGTTTCTGCCCTTCCAGGGGGACAGTGGACATGATCTTCACTGCATGACATCTTCAAGAAAAATGTTGGGAGCAGAATCAACCTTTATATATGGCGTTTATTGATCTGATCAAGGCCTCTGAAACTGTGAATCGAACCGCTCTCTGGACCATCCTTCTGAAAACTGGATGCCCTGATAAATTTGTGAATATTTTGCGACTCCTTCATGACAACATGACAGCAACAATTTTGAATAACAATGGGTTTCAGAATGATCCATTCAGAGTTGGATCAGGTGTAAAACAGGGATGTGTCATTGCTCCTACCTTATTTACTATCTTCATTGCTATGATTCTACACCTTATTGAGGGGAAACTTCCCACTTTATTGAGGGGAAACTTCCCACTGGTGTGGAAATCATATATTGAACAGATGGAAAGCTTGTTAATCTCAGTAGGCTGAAAGCAAAAAGTAAGGTAAGGTCAACCTCTGTCATAGAACTTCAGTATGCCGATGATAATGTAGTCTCCACACATTCAGAGAAAGATCTTCAAACTATCCAAAATGTCTTTGCAGAAGCATATGGAAAGCTTGGGCTCTCATTTAATATTAAAAAAACCCCAAAGTGCTTCATCAACAGGTGCGAACTAGTCCCTCTGTAGCACCATCTATCCAGCTTAATGGTGTGACGCTGGAGAATATTGATCACTTCCCCTGTCTCGGCAGGCATCTGTCTGTAAAAGCTGATATCGATGCTGAAATTCAATATCTTCTGAGCTCTGCGAGTGCCACATTCTCCCGAATGAAGAGTAGAGTGTTCAAGGATTGGGATATTCTCAGGGAGACCAAAATGCTTATTTACAAAGCCATTGTACTACCAACCTTACTCTACGCCTGTGAAACATGGACCATTTATAAACGCCATTCCCAACTTCTTGAAAGATTCCACTAACACTGCCTCCGGAAAATTCTGCAAATTACTTGGGAAGACAGACAGACTAATGTTAGTGTTTTGGAAGATGCAAAGACTACCAGTGTTGAAACAATGATCCTTCAACATCAACTTTGCTGGACTGGCCATGTTGTTCGAATGCCTCATCACCATCTTCCAAAGCAGCTACTTTATTCTCAACTTAAGAATGATAAACGGAATATTGGTGGACAGCTAAAGAGGTTTAAAGATGTTCTTAAAATGAATCTAAAATATGTAACATGAGCATTGAGAACTGGAAAGTCTTGACCCATGAGCGTCCCAAATGGAGGTTCGCTATTATCAAAGGTGCTATGGACTTCGAAGAAGCACGAATACTGGGCAAATGGGACGAACGAGCTAAGTGGAAGGCACGTCAAGCAAATCCTCATCGTGACCATCTTCCATCTGGAAACCTATGTCCTCACTGTGGGAGGCTGTGTGGATCTAGAATTGGCCTCTACAGTCACTTACAGACCCACTATTAAAGGCCTTATCTTGGAAGACAATCTTACTCGGCCACAAGTGATCGCCAATGAAATGAATGAATGGAGATCCATCATCAAAATGTTTCTTGTTGTCTCTAGAGTTATAGGAGTTTGTTTCAAAACAGTTCCAGAAGTTTCTGGTATTTTTGGAAAAAGGATTTATGCACTTCACTTTCATTATACAAATAATTTTTTGTTTTGTTTTGTAATGTTCATACCGTGGAAACTTGCTATAATGTGTAGTTGGATATATTGTCTCCCAAGTAAAATAATGTATACCCTATTTTTCTGATTTATACCTTTTTTGTCCTTTGTCCTCCTTGTCCCTGGTGAGCCCTCCATTTGCTTCCCCTGGGTCTTTTTTCCCTCTCGGAGTTCTTTTAAAATATCTCTGATATCCTGATATTCCCTTGCCACTTGCCCTTTTCCTTCTTGGTGTTTTTTATTGAGCCTTCTCCGAGTTCTTTCAATACTGTCTGTGGAGCTCTATTTGTGTTAACTTTCCCCCCCCCTCTCTGTTACTCTTCCTGCTTCTTCCTTCCCACTTCGTTCCTCAGCTGCAGCAGCAGTGGTTTTTTGTTTATAGTTTTTGCCTCTCTAGGAACCAGTAGTACTTGCTGACTTTAACCCTTTCAGTGCAGTTTTCGTTATAATGTGGAAGCTTTACAACGTGGGTGCATTCTTTGTCCCCCGACCTCTGCGTTATAATGGGCTTTGACTGTAATTGGATGCATAATCATGTATAGTGTTGTGATTAAGAGGCTTTGTATTGTGGACCTTGAGAAGAAGAGAAAATTCACCTGTTCAGTATAGCATGTGGTCTTTAAATGATTTATCATTGGGATCCCTATGAATACATGGATAAGAGGTAACCTTGTGCCGAGAGCTGACTTTCAATAGATCACAGCAAGAGGGCTGTGCTGCTACATATTAAGTCTTGATCTGGAAGCCCATAGAGCACTGCATGTTCATGGGGAACCTGGTGCTAAATCATTGTAAATAACTTGATTCTAGGTCAGGGCTTTGTACATGGCAGAGCAGCTCACTCACAGCAGTGTACTGAAACTTAGTCCTCGACAATATAGCAATGTGAATGCTACGGGTAGATTAGGTGTTACAAGGTATCAAGCATACTTCTTACAATGAAGAGTAGGGAAATGTATGAACAAACTCCATATAATAGTTTAATATTTCAGTTATTTTTTCACTTGCATTCAACAGCTCTGACTAATGTGCACAGTGAGAAACAATGGGCAGTGAGTAAGTTCTTCATCTCTAAAGCATTTTTCAGTGAACTTTTGAAAGCTGAGTAGGGCATCCATTATGATAAGAGCCACCTTGCACTGAATAAAAAGTGAAATCTTTGGGAGAGGTTAGTATTGAACCAAATCTGATGTAGGTTTTTTGCCAGTTGTGATTTGTTTATCACTCTGACACTATTTGTTCTTTGATTTGTGATGTATATGTGACAGGGAGCCTAAATGTCAGTCTGTAGCTGGCATGACAACTGGCATTGAATAAAAACTGGCATAAAATAAAAACTTGTCATTTTGTTTAATACAAAGAACATTTTTAAGGTTTTGGTACTCTGCTGCCATTGCTCTTAGGATATATTATATGAATTGCTGCAGTAGAAAACATTACTAATTGATTTTTTCTTCTAATTCTAAAAATCAAGATTTCCAAATATAACATTAACCTTCTGCCTTCTGTTTGCGTTCTTCCTTTTTTCATAGTCTCATATCATCCTTTCTTATCTGTGCCTGCAGATAAGTAGTTAGTGGCTTGCTGGGATAATGTTGCAATTTGGGATATTGTCTCTCTATCACTGATTGATTCTGGATATTGCACTAGTGCTGCCCCTGTGAGTCACTGCTATTGCAGCTATTGCTGGCTGCTGAATGTGGAATAATTGCTGAATAAGGTCTTTTTGTGGGCAAAGAGAAGATATGACAAGATTGGATACAAACAGAACTGGAAATAATCTATAAGCAAGCCTAGCATTAGCACCTGGCTTCAGAGTGCCCACAGCTGCTGATTCTGGCTTCCCTTAAAAAGAATGAAGGCCTGGCACTCTGAACAGAAGTGCAGGGCAAGGAGGCTGTTGCTGTCATCTTAATTTCCTGATGTAAGGCTCCAACGTATTCTGGGATAATTAGAGAAAGCAGTGATAGCTGCAACCTCTTCACCTGGCTCTTTGCCTTTTAGCATCAGGCTGCATGGCACTGTGTATCCCCTGGTATACTTGCTGGGGGGGGCACCAGGATGCCGTGACCTACAAAGGGCATTTGTCTTAAGGCCCTTTCAAATGAGGTATCAGCCCTGTGTATGTGCCTTCTTATATATGTTAAAGCCCCTATGTAGCTAACTGAACATAACAGGTAAAGTGCAGTTTAGCAGTTTTTGTGGTGTTCTTAGCATGATGCGTTTCCCCACTTCTCTGGCATGAGGTACTACTGTAAGTATATTCATATAAACTGCTCTTTATAGTGTCCCCCTCCAAAATAATAAAGAAAAACAGCACAGCGAGGATTAAACATCCTCAGTAGCCACAGAATGTGGTCTAAGTTGAAGATTAAAAAATGAAAAATGGGAGGTGGAGAAGAGAGAGAGAGCTTATAGAATATAGTGCCTGAAATCCTGAACATGGAGCACTTTACACTGCAACATTTTGTTGAAGGTTCCACTTGGCACACCTATTTTACAACAGCTGCAGAATCCTTCCAGTTAATTTCTGTAGAATAGGTGTGCCAAATTTCTGATGATTACATTTTAAACCCTAAATGGCTTGGACCCAGGATACCTGAAAGGTCATATCTTTCTACGCCAGCCTGCCGAGTCTTTAAGATCTTCTGTGGAGGCTGTATCCCAACACTGACTGAAACCTGACTCACTGGAACAATAGAAAGGGTTGTCTCCATGGCCATGCCTAGATTATGGAATTCCTTCTTTGGGGGGTGCCCGTTTGGCTTCCTATCCACCTATCTCTTGGTGCTACTTCCTAACCAAGATGTTTTTATTGTGGTAGACAATCAGTATGCCAATTTAAATAGTTTTAGTGATTTAACCCCTTGTTTTAAGGCTGCATTTAACTACTACATCTGTCTCTTTTTATTTATTTATTACTGGTTTGTTGTGTTGCTATTTTTGGGGGGGGGATAATTTTTAAATGGTTGCAAATCATCCTGAAAATTGCTTCTACAAGTGAAGGACAGAATATCAATTTCCATAAATAAATAAACCATCATAAAAATACCTAACAGTAAACAATATAAAAACTAATTAAACACAGACGGCAGTTAAATTAAATTAAATTAAACTAAATTACCACAGCCAACAACGACAGCAGAGAAGAGCCAGATTTCCAACTTATTCCAGAAAATGTTCATCTGAAGAACAGCATCTTCACTCAAAGGGAAAATGGGATGGTGTTGACTGAATCTTCCAGGGCAGGAAGTTCCAGAGCTGAGCTACGATAGCTGAAACAGCTCTGAAAAGGGCTCACTCATTCTGCTTTGATTAGGTGTTGGGCATGTAATAGGGCCTCCCCGATGATTGATGTGTATAGATAGATTTTTATGGGAGGACATAATCCTTTCTGAGCTTTCTGAGGTTGCCTATGAATTAATTGGTCTTCACTTTTGAATTTTGCTTCTGAATTATTTACTTGGATGTGGAATCGTATGTTGTCTTAATCACATAAATGGTCCACTTTTTGAAGACCCTCAGATAAGCTATAAGCCTGTTAGATAAGTGTTGAGGAAAACAAAGACACATCAATCCATCAAGTAGAACTGAGTATGGGATCACTTGATCTCCACTTATGTTACTTTGTATACCCAAGCCTTCTGTTTCTTTTGCAGTGAATGAAGGAGCTTTTGCATAGAAGAGTGGAGGTTGATTAACACACATGCCCAATGCACCATGCATTTCTCTTATTTTGTCCATGAGAAAGCAAAGGCTTGCATGTGCAGGGAGAACATTCATCTCTCAACTGACAAAAGGGAAACCTTTGCTGCATGTGTGGTTTCACTTTTTAACTTGTGACTAGCAGTTTGCCTGGACTCTTAACATGTAAGTTTGTCAGTGTGTGTACACATGGAATGGAGACCTCACCAGAAGTTATCCTGTTAGAAGGCTACTTTTATCACACCCGTTGGGACAAAACATATGCCTAATTAAGCATATGTGATTTATTCTGCCATTAACATTGTCATAGCTTTGATAAACCAAGTTTGCATTGTCTGCTTAATACTTTCTCCACACCAATAACTCTGGAATTGAGATACTTGTTTTAATGAGTCGAGAGCATGATTTGGCTTCCACACACAATATTTCTCTCTCTGTTTGGGGTTATTTAATCCAGATGTTTTGCAATAAATAATTTACAAGATGTTACATTACCCAGGCATCAAAAGAATCTCTAGGGTAAAATACTGTCAGTAGCATAAACCTGCATGATCAGACAATGGAGGAGGAAAAACATTAGAGATTAAAATCTGCTTTTGGTGGATTTTATTCTGCACATGTAAATGCCATTCTTAGATACTTTTAAAAACTAGGGAGTTATCATTCAACTCACATACAGTATTTCTTCTACAACAATATTATTTTCAATTGATTTTTGTTGCTCTGAAGTTACATCTTCATTGTGTAGAATGTAGCTGAGTATGAAACAGCTAAAACAGCAAAAGTACTGCTTTGCTATCTTTAATGCAAAAAGAGAACTGTATTTTTTAAAGAGCCCTGAGTAACATCATGTATATTTATTTTGTAGCACTAAACAAGGACAGGCTGTAAAATATTTTATATTTTGAAAAATCTAAATCTAGGTTCAGAACCAAACTGAAGAAAATAGACATTGGTAGAGACTGATGAATAAGTACTGGAAATAAGCGTTTTGAAGAAATTTGAGTATTAGATCCAAAAATCTATTTGAGATTAATTTTAATGTATGTTGACATTTCCTCATTCAGTATGTGCATGAATAAATGTAAATAAACGTCATATTTTAGGCTGCACTCCTAATTCCACTAATCTGGGAGTAAGTCTCACTGAATTCAGTAGGACTTACTTATGAGTAGACATGGTTAGAATCAGCCTAGATTCCATGGGAACCAAAGGAAGCTCACGTTTTTGGGTTATAAACATCCAGTGTCCAATGGTGAATGATGTTGCTTACCCTTTCCAGTAGGGAGAAAATTAACATAAAACTTTTGATCGAAATCAAAGGGCCACTTCAGACAGTACTTCTCCCCCTCCCCACCTGCTCAATCCACCCCAACACATGGAGGGGAGTAAATATGCAACAGATCTTCCCCATTCCATCAGTGTGCCATCTCCACCTGCCCTGCTTGAAGATACAGGGATGGATTGATCTATTGCTGGCTAAGGGTGTACGAATCCTATCAACCATCCAATTTGTGTGTAAGTGGCAAACAATTTGTGGGAATGGCATACATCTTTCTTTCTCGTGCCAAGGACTGGGTGTAAGGGATTTTCAAAACAAACCCCTTTTTTGTACAAGTTTCAAGGAAAAGATTAGAAGAGGAGATGGAGAGGATTAAAAAAAATAAGCAAAAGAGGGAAAAGAATTCATTTTTTTTTAAAAAAGACTTGAATGAAAATGTTTCCCATGCTTCAAATTAAGACTTTCCATATGCATATCCAAGATCAAGAGCTTGATTGGTTTTGATAAAATGGAAAACTACAATTACTTGCAGCTGTCTTCTCACATAAAATTCAAAACTAACAGAGCCAGTAAATAAAACAGGATTATGAAGCAATGGCCAGGATATGTTTATGCCCTATCAGAAATAGATGCTTACTATATGATTGAAGGAAATAGCTGATGCTCTTTTTAAAAAAATCATGTATGAGCTGAGGAGCTAATGTAACAAGAAGACAGGGTTCCTGTTCCTTCAGAAGCTGTGTAGAAGAAGGACTTTTGGCGGATGCAGCAGCTTGACACAGCCTACTGAGGTGATGAGAACAACTGATCTGATGCCTAGTTTTGCATGTTATCATTGTTCTCTTGTAATTAAATATTCCCCATGGTCCTCCAGTTTAATCTTCTTGGTGCTGTTGAACACAGCTTTTTAAAGTATATGTATGTGGCTTAACTAGGACTAGGGCCCTACATTAACACCTACTTTAGAATGGGAAGGACTTTCTGGAAAATCCAGAAATTCCTCATAAATGTTCTCAGAATGGATTCAGAACCATATATTTGATTGCCATTTTTCCTTATCAGCCCAAAGTGAAACAGTTGTGCTGTGCCTCTATCAGGAGATTGCCACAGAGGAAGTAGAATGTTGAAAGATTCAGGATAAACAAAAGAAAGTACTTCTTCACAGAGTGCATAATTAAACTATGGAATTCACTCCCCAAAGAGGTAGTGATGGCCACCAACTTGGATGGCTTTAAAAGGAAATTAGACAAATTCATGCAGAGTAAGACTATCAATGGCTACTAACCCTGATGGCTATGTTCTACCTCCACTGTTGGAGGCATTATGCCTCTGATACCAGTTGCTGAAAATCACAAGTGGGGAGCATGTTATTATGCTCAGGTTCTGCTTGCAGGTTTCCCATGGGCACCTGGTTGGCCACTGTGACAACAGGATGCTGGTCTAGATGGCCTTTGGCCTGATCCAGCAGGGCTCTTTTTATGTCCTTAACACAGAGAGAGAAGTGGGGAGAGTTAAAGCCAAATTATAGCAGTCTGTTCAGAAGGTGGATAGAGATGTGATTTTTGCAAGTGTCCCTTCCCCATGGAGATGAACCTATATTTCCTTGGGAGATACAGGCCCAATACTTGTCTGTATCTCCTAGGGCCCTTTTCTTGTATCTCTGTGTCTGAATAATAACTGATTCTGACACATTATCTGACTGTCCCTTGGATCTGCCAGATGGCCTCCACATAGTGACTCCTGACTCAGAGAGAACCATCCCCTGAACGTCTGTTCCAGAGGGTTTTAGAACTCTTTGAACAGCATGGAAGTTGCTGTGGAGAGCTCGGGGAAATCGGTGAAAAAACCTCCCACTTTCTGTTTACATGACCCCCTGCTGGATCGAATACCTGTGCATTTATGGAAGGAATCCTTCTATGGACAGGAATGCACCTTTGGATCAATGCATAGTAAATACATACAAATACAAGTAAGAAGAGAAATCACTTCATATAATGCACAGCTGAAGGGAAACACACTCTGTCCCCATCTGTTGGGCAGGGCAATGAGGGATGTGGGATCTGGATTGCCCAATAAATGTATGGAATTCAGTGCCAACCAGTGTAGTGATGGTCACTGGCTTTGAGAAAGGCTTAGGCAAATTCCTTGAGGATATGGCTCTCAGTGGCTATTAGTTATGACAGCAGTATGCCTCTGAAAACCAGTTGCTGGTGGGGTGGGGTAGTGGCGGAAGCAAACCAGTCTGTCTTCCTGTCCTGCTGGTGGGCTTCTCAGAAGCATATGTCTGGCCACCAATGGAGCTAGGATGAAGGACTTGATGGGTACTTGGTCTTAGCAAGAGTTCTTGTAGCAACTGCATAACAGTTTGGAACATTTTTCATTTGTGTTGTCATTGCTGCAAGCTAAGATTGTATCAGAACACTGATCTCATTGCACTTGAGACATTAACATCGATTTGTCATTTTAAAAAGTTTAAATGTGGGTGTAATCAGAGTCCTTTGGTACTGTAACACACTGTTTCCTTTATTGCTTTAGCTTCATGACAAGATTAATCTGGGATGGCTGATAAGATGCAGCTGGTATGAGAATAGCCTGTCATAAGAGATATGGTGGATCCATCCATAGCATTTGTGTCAGATGCTGTGCATCTTAAAAGCTGCCACTGGTTTCTCACTCTCTGTGGTAGTGTGACAGCTGTGCAAAAGAGGAAATTGCAAGTCAAAAGCTGTGCCCCCTCTCCTCCCAAGGCTTCAGAAGCATGCCATTCTCATCCATCTGTAATTGCTCTGTGCTGAAATTGGTCCTTCAGTTTCTGGAAAGTTTTCTTCCCCTGTGAAGAAAGCTTCCATTTTTTGCCTCATTATAGGGGCACTTTAAAATGTATTTAGAATTTCAGTGGGCAGGGTACAGGGTTTTGAGCTTATCTTATCATTGCAAGGTGGCCAAGCGTGGTGTGTCTGCGTTTTCTTTCTAGTAAACATTTCTCCAGCACTCTGCAGCCTCCCTGGCTGCCTGTGCTTCCTGATCTGAAAAGGCACTATGGGTTTTATCTCAACGTAATGCTTAAGTAACAGTCCCATCTGTGCAAGGATTTCTACATGTCCAATGGAACTTACCCCTCTCTTTTCCCTCCATTTGCCCCCTAAATCTGTTCTGGAGGTTTCCCCAACCTTCTGTAGCAGGTCTGGAAACTGCATGAGGTTGGGGGGAGGAGGGAGGAAGGTTTTTTGCACAAGCAGAAATTCTAACAGGACATGTTAGTTACATACCACCCCATCGGAGGAATTACCTTATGATGATCTTCCCTCCGGGCTTTAATTGTAATGTGGGCACTTGGGGAGACTTCAGAGTGTAGACCACTAGTGAGATGTTTTATAGACTGAAAGAAAGGTATACCTCAAAAGTAAGGTTAGCACAACAAAAGTCCTGTACCTCATCCATGAGAACTTCACCAAAAATTTTCTCTCCTCATTGATAATTTCAGAATGCAATTTATTTTTAATTAATTTATGTAGATGAAATTTGTGCCCCAATCTGTAGTTTCCTCCTACTATCTACAGCCTGAGCTATGTGTTGCTTGGTCTGGAGCCATCATGTTGCAGTTCTGATTCCTCTGCTAGGTTTTCTGATCCCGCACAAACCTGCCATTGGTTGGTTTCCTGCATCCCCTGGGGTCCTTTCCTTTATTTCTCTGTCTGACTCATACCTGATTCTGACACATTGCCTGCCTGTCCCTTGGATCCTGTATGGCTTGCCAGATGTCTTCTACAGTGACTCCTGACTCAAAGAGAACCAAATCTCAGTGCAGCCTCAGAGGTTCCTTGTCCAATCTCTTTCTGGCCCCTGTTTTTAACAATACATGATTCGCAAGTAAGGTAAGAATAGGCCAGCCACTGGAAACAAATGTTTCATAGAACAACATTTCTCTCTCATTTTGCATGTGTTCTTCTTTTAAATGTGTTGTCACTGTTTTTGACTCTGTATAGCTTTTTATGGTATAGGAAATGTTACTCCCAGACAGTGTAAAACCATTGTCCTGAAACTGTCATTGAAATCAATAAGAGAAGCAATGTGTGTTTAAGAGATGAAGGGTCTAAGCTGCTCCTTGCAATGTCTTTTATTCTGTTCTGTCTAAATGTCACCCCTTTGTTGAACACGATTAAATATGCATCAAATAGATGTGAAAACATGGTACTCTGGATCTTTTTCTTTTCCCACTATACATCTACAGACTTTTGTGCCTTTTTACAACACCTTAACACACTAGTTGTTTGACTGGTAGGAATAAAGCCAAAGTGCTGAAATAATGTAAGTTATTTCCAGTGTAAGGGATCAGCATTCACTTTGAAGATGCTGAGAACTGCTTATCACTTGCTGGAGAAACTTGCTTTTCAGTTTTAAAGGGAGGAGAATTCTCACCGCAAGGTCACATACGCACTGACCTTGTCTCCACATGATTTATCCTATTAGTAGGCCTGCAAAATAGAAAAGCATTTTTTTTTAAAGAAAGAAAGTGTAGAAGTATTTGAAGCATCAGAAAAGCTCTAAGAGAAAAGCTCTAAAGGATTAGGGTGGTTTGGTTTTGTATATATATGTACGTGTGTATATGTCTGTCTGTGTGTGCGTGTGTGAAATCTTGAACTAATTTGAAGTCTGAAATTAGCAGCATGGACCACGGGTGGCAAGTAAAAGTTTTAATGATAGGCTGGCCCAGGCCTTGAGGTAAATTATGCATAATTATTCATAACTGCTATTTTTGGCTTGCCTGCATTTGTCCTAGACCTCTGCCAGAGGAAACAATTTGAAATAATTAGTGTGCTAGTGCGTTGACAATGATGAATGAATCAAACGTGTCTGATGCCAAACATGGAGCTCGATAAGAAGCAGATAACTTGGGTAACTGTGGAATTCTTGTTTTGGAATCTCCAAAACTGGAAGCATTTAGCACATTGTAGTGGGTGGGCAAAGCTCAACTAACAGGCGTAAATTTAAAAGCCAGTGTGCTAGCATTTGATATTGGAATATTCAACATTTTCGCATTTCTGATTTTTAATGCATTATATTTTGTTTCTGTATTTTTTATATTGTGTCTTCAAATATTGTGTCTGGAATGTCTTTTTCTGCTTTCAGTGCAGTCTTATTAATCAATATTAAGCCAGTGGAGGAAACTCCACACTCATGATGTTTGGTGTGAGTACATTATTGTTACACAGGTGATTTCCAAATACATAAAGTAAGCATGACACGTATGCATCCTTAAACAAGACTCCCCAGGTGTTAGTAAGGACATGTTAGTAAGGACAACTGATCTCTGTTTGTTTTAGAGAACAATTTGCTAAAATTAGTGGTGGGCCAAATTTAAATTGGCAGAAAGGCACATGCATTTCATGGTTAATATGGTTTCACAGTGGTAGTGATCTCACCCAGCCCTAGGCGTTACAATTGCCATGTAACATTTGGAGTCAAGAGGAAGAGCCTTGCTGGATCAGGCCAAGGGTGCATCTAATCTAGCATCTTGCTCTCACAGTGACCAGATGCCTATGAGAAGCCTGCAAGCAGGACCTGAGTGAAAGAGCACTCTCTCTTCTTGTGGTTCCCAGCAACTTTTATTAGAGGCACACTGCCTCCAACAGTGGAGGCAGAACATAGCCACCATAGCTAGTAGCCATTGGTGATCTTATTCTCCATTTTTTTTCTAATTCTCATTTAAAGCCATTCAGATTGGTATTCATCACTACATCTTGATTAAATGCTAGAGGGGGTGTGGGTCTCAGGCTATGCAGACTAGCCTGTCCCCCACTGCTTATGTTCATTCAGGGATGGGGGAGAAATTTAAATCGGTTTGCATTTAAGTACAAACCCAATTCACACTTTCAAAACAATCAAAGAACCAAAACCACAGCTATCCTTTGAAATTCACAGTTTTTGAAATTTTGCAATGCAGTTCTTCAGCCAAATAATGTTGGTAAAAATGTATACACTGGGATAAAGCATGCATACATTTGTGAAAGTAACAGGCAAAAATGCATTATATTAGGTGAAATTGCATTACAAAAATGTGTATATTAGGCAAAATTGCATGCAAATATGTGTATATTAGGATAAATTACGATGACGATGGTTAAATTAAAATGACGATGGTGTGGAAATGTGCAGAACTTAGGATTGGGAAAAATGAGAAATGGAGAGAAACCTAAATTTACAGATTCACCCATCCCTATGTGTATTGTGATCACCCCTCCCACTGTTAGCACATGGCTCTACCTGCATACATTGGTACCTGGGGAGAGCTTGTTCTCATGCTTTCTTAATATGTACAGTGCAAGATTCACACCAGACATGGGATGCATGGCCATCATGCATGTCAGTGGTGGGGGTGGGTTTGAACCAAGGTGGGGAGTTGTGTGAACCTCCCTTTAGTTACATATGATTGAATATGCATAATATATATAAGGATATCATGCCATTATGGGGCAAACTATATAACACTGTTTTACACCAGTATATTTGGTGTAGCTTCCCTCAAAGACTGTCCACAATTTAGTTTGATATAATTCTAATAATTATCATTGGTGCCACTCATACAACTCCTACTCTCAGGATGCCCTGGGATGATGGAATGATCAGTTGACCAGTTTAAATCTTTAGCGAAGATATACCCTCTGATGTGATTTTTTTCAATCCTGTAGTCTGATATGGTATAGTGCAAGATAAATTTGTACCACTTGAGTCTGATACATTGATAAATTGGACGTGAGAAAATAGAATTCAGAATCAATTCTGTTGAAGTGAAGTTTAAGATGCCATACACCCACCTTGAAGTAACAAAAAACCCTGCTTTCTATAGTCAGGTCAGAGAAGAGCAGGGTTTGGGAATCTGTGGCCCTCCAGATGTTGTTGGACTCTAGCTCCCAGCAGCTCCAGCAGCATGGACAGTGATCAATTATGATGGGAGTTGTAGTCCAACATGACCACAGGTTTCCCTTCCCTTGTGAAGACAGTGATGAGTGAACTCCTTCCAGTTCATATCAGATTGGCTGAGAAATAATTCAAAGCTATTTCCTCCGAAATCAGGAAAGATTTATTCCTAGGACAGTTCAGATTTAGGACATCTTAACCCAGTCATCTTCATCCCCCACCCATCCACCCATTTTCCAAAGCCCCTCCACTTTTCCTCTCACCTTACTTACTAGGTTGGAATGCCAACTAGATAGAATGGTGGTAGTTTGGGGACAGCCTGGGTGGGAGCAGAATTTTTCTGTAGCTTTGCTTAAAATCCAGGTTGGAGAAGAATGGGTGTGTGTGCTTGTCTCATATTTGAAGTGAACATTCTGAGTCCCTGAAACCAGAGTCTCACTGAGAGAGACAAGCATATGTAAGCTGGAAAACAACTGCATGGATTGAGGCTGTGCTGCCATTTGTGTCTGTCACATTTCTCAGTGGTCTGCAGCAGTGAGATTCTTAATTATTTGCAGATAGTAAAATTACTCTTTTTTAAAAAAAAATGTTTTTGAGAATAGGAAAACACCATGGGTGAGTTCACATTTTTTAAAAAATAAGACCATGTCACACTACCTAACAGTCACAGATATACATTCTATACATACACTGAGGCTTAAACAGAATATTTTTAGTTCAAGGCTTAAACTCTTTGTTCTGTTCTCAACAGAATCCACTCTTGTAAAGTTACAACCAACAAACTTATGCTTCCCTCCTAAACTCTGGAAACAGGCTCGGGTTACTCAGGTCATTACTTCTGGTGTAGAGTAAACCCCCTCCAGTTAACACAGTGGCAGGTGTTTTTCCCAACTGCCTTTGATGTAAGAATTATAGCATTAGACATACACATTCTTTATAGAAGTCCATTGTAGGTCCATGTAAGACAAAACACAGTATTTTAGGGTTGATTATTTATCAGGTAACTTCTGATGGTGGAGATTAAAGCACACCAGCAACGTCAAATGCCTGTTGTCTTGACCAATCAATGTTTGCAGGTAGATTCCCAGCAGCGTTGATTTTATGGTGTCACAATATGAATGCAGACATCAGTGGAAACAGAAGCAACTGTCAAAAATGATCAAGTACCGCTAATCAGAATTAATGGCGGGTTTTGAGTGTCAAAAGTAATGAGCACTGCTGTGCAGGCTGGTAAGCAGGGTGGTTTCTTTTTCAAATGTCGTAATAAGGCTACACTAATTGGCACTTAGTTCTTGAGGAATTTTACTAAATCACTGATATCCAAAGAGGGTTGGCTATGATGCATTTTGAGTGGTTTCATTTCTTGTCAAGATTGTTGTTGCTTTTTAAATTGGGAAACAGAGAGGAAGGGAAAACACATGATTTCATAAAGGAAAAACACTAACATATCAAATGTTGGATTAAGTCACATAGTAAAGTCAGCAGACCATCATGGATATAAACAATCTAGTAATGAAGAGATAATCAATTGAAAGATGAATTTAAAACTAACCAGCTCTTTTACTGGAGTGGAAAGTAACATAATTACTCCATTCTACACACAACCTATCTCCCCCGCCCCCTGGTCACATAGAATCATGCATATACAATCATGCTGTTTGGAACCACCCATATTCTCCTGTGGAGAAAGACATGCACCTGTGATTCTAGAAGCACACAATTTATAGGGCAGCCATGCTACATGTTTACCTTCATTGGGACCTCATTCAAAGGTATATACCTCATGATTATGAGAAGTGGGATCCAGAGGACAGTATTTTCCCCTGATCTCTTCCCCCTGTTGCCTCTCATGCTGTTCTGAAGGGTCCACCAACCTTCCGGGGCAGCAAAGGGGACTACAGGAGAAGGGGAAACCAGCAAAAATTGCCACCCTTCTTCTGTGCCGGATGGAGCATCCTGTGAACAGGACTCCACTTACAGGACACTCTTGCTTTCAGAGCCTTAGCTAGTTTACTAAGAAGTTCCATGCATAATGCACCTTCACCGAGGACATACCCACAAGTGAGCACTGGAGATACCACTCTCACAAATGGAGGAACAAAGGAAAGTTATCCTTAAAAGAGAAGTTGAGCAAAATACATTCTACACCTTTTTCTTTTAAGACTTGAAGATCGCTATGTAATGGGCTGTCAGGATCAACCTTTAGAAATTTTACATGCCATTTGTACAGGCTGTCATTTACAAGTTCCACTGAATAAATCTCTGACTTGTAACCTTTTTATTTATAGCTTCAAAATGCATGTGCTCGGTGGAGACTGGTGGCTCCAATGTCAGTGAAGCGGTGAATCTGCTCTGGGTTTGAGTCTGAACTTTCAAGAAGCTGTCCAAGATGCTTTCAGCCTTCCAAGAGGGCTGAAAATTGAGGATACAGTATCCTCTTTTCAGCAACCTCTTTTATTTCACTTCTTCAAAGCTTACAATTTCCAGCCACAGTACAACCCCCACACACGAAGAACTGAACATCTCTCTGTCAGGAATAGTGGCCAGTAGGCATGCCAGCTGTTTTCCAGATGGTTTGTGGCCTCTCAGTGTGCAGTGGAGTTGCCCAGATTGACAAGCCAAGTCAGAGACTTCAGTTCTATAAGGCCAAGTGGGACCTTAATGGCTCTGCTGATCACCTGATCTTGCTGGGCCTGAAAGCTGCAGTACTTTCTACCGTCATCTGCAGTGGAAGTGCTATAGAGCAGCAGAGATGAAGTTTGCAGTTCCCTTTGTCTGTTAGCTGGCCCCAAGAAATTAGATTGCACTGGGAGAATCCCAGCTTCAGACTGCTGATAGCTTGTATGGAGCACAATCCTATCCTTTAATGTGAAGAAGAGGAGCCCTCCCCTTTAGTAATGGGTGACCACCTACTCCAGCTCTCCTGTCACTCACATTTCTACCCATTAAAACAGTGTGGAGCCTCTAGATTCTTGGCCCAGAGGGAAGCATCCAGTGCAATAGAATCAGAAAATGACTGGGTTCCTGGTCTGATTGGAATAAAGGAGGGTACTTGTAAAAATAGGGCTTATTGGAGGAAAAGGGTGGAATATAAAACTCTAATGAATAAATAAATTTCCAGTTTGTGGTGTAATACAGACAGACATCTATAATAATAATATTATTGTGGTGCACAGAACAAAAGCAAACAATGGGATGGGTCTGTCCATCACTTATTCCTAGATGGAATGGGTAGGAGAAGCAAAACCTCACCTGCTTTTGATATTGATTTACAGTTTCACACTACTCCAGCCATACCCTGTTTAAACTCCCCAAGTCCATTTGCAATCAGTGGCGTGCCTTAATAGCTAGCTTGAAGGTTATTAGCATCTTGTTATAAATGTTAACAGCCACAATGATGGGGGGGATGGCTCTTTGTTGTTGCTAACGTCATGACTAAATGGAAAAATCTCCCTATTCATTCTGTAGCCCTTCTTTATTCAGTTGTCAGGGGCCTATTGTGGAACCAAACACTATCAGACGTTAGTCCTTGCTTAATGGCAGCAGCTTGTCATAGAAGGCTGAGAAGTGGGAGGGAAATGGTACTAGTACCAGCCACCAGGTGGTGGCCAATTGGCCAGCAGCTCACAGAGGTTTGAACCTAACACAAGTTACAACGAGGCTGGCTACAAAAGGCACACATGTCTCTTCTGCAAGCTTCATTAACTCCTTTGGAAGAGAGGGGTACCTTTCTGACATATTAATTAGTTGCTGTTCTTTCTTTACTCCCAAGTTTAACCTTTTCCAGTGGTCACTTGATTCAAATTACTAATAATTGCAAGGCTGTTAGAGCCCCATTTATGCAAAGTGCAGTTAAAGCCTTCCCAGGCGGAATGAGGGGGTGAATGTTTCATATCATTGTAAAGCTGATGGGGGAGGGAGGAAGGAACAGGAAGAAACAAAGAGAGGGGAAGGACCTCGTAAGGTTACCCTGTTTTTAAAAGCCAATAGAGTTAAAAATGTAGTCACACATCTAGAAACCCAAACCTGTATAATAAATCCATGGAAAAATTTTTTTTAAAGATTTTTAATTGATTTGAAGGTGATTTTTTTACCACGTGCCCTTACATCAAAATATTCATTATGCTAACCCCACCATATGTTAGTGCTTCACATTTGACATGTATATAGCTCTTCTGAATGAATGATATGAAAAATCCATGCAACCGACCCTATAAGATGTATGGGTCAATAATACATACCCTGCAAGATGGGTATGCATGATTAACCTTATATTGCTGAGAAGGAGCTAAGGCTAAAGATAGTGAGTTTATGGAAGTGGCAACATTTGAACCTGTAACCCCTTGGTTTTGCAACCTTTTCTAAGCCACTACACTATACTTGTACTGCTGCTATCTGGTTCATCGTCATGAATATTTAAATATAATCAGATCTGTGCTGGTTGGGACATCATGCAACTTGGAAATGTTCATTTATGTATGGATAATCAATATGCATCTCTTTGTGTTATTTTTACTATCAATTTTTGTGTGTGTACATGTGCATCTTTCACAGATCTGTATTGGCTTTATCTTTGCCCCCCCCCATCACATTATAGTTTTCTTTATTCTAGCTCGATTTTGAAATTTGAAGAAACAAGTAGGATCTGCAACAAAATATTGCAGTGTTGAGTGCTCTTTTTCAGTATTCCAGCCAGTCAGTAGTATTCTTTCAGCTGTGCTCCATTCCCTTCCTCCTACCTCCCTGCAATTTTCCATCCCTTCCTCCCTTTTATACAAAAGATATTTTAGCTTTATGAGATCCTCATAAAAATGACAGTCACTTTTTTGTTGTTTTGGTTTTGTATTGAAAAGATAATTTTCAATAATATATGCTTAACTTCAAATCAATTTGATTCCTCTGTATATTTATGAACACCTTGCAATGCTCAGTTTATGTCAGCAGAATGGGTAATCCATTGATGCCAATGACAAATCTTCTATTGCTAAGCATGTATGCTTTTACATAGGCACAATTATTGTTTATGACTTGAATATTTATTGCTATTGTGGATGTCAAAAATGGGCCAATGTGAAAACTTACTTATATATTCTGCTTCCAATTCAGTGCATCATAATAGTAAAAAAAAATGGTGAAGATACATAGATGCTATCTTCTTACCTTGGCAAAGTTATATATCTGGCGTTTATTACTGAGACATGGGTGAGCGATCTGGGAGGCATTAATCTCTCCCAGCTATGCCCACCTGGGTACTCGGTTCAGCATCTGGGTAGATCCGAGGGTCGGGGAGGGGGAATCGCTGTGGTCTATAGAAGTTCCATCCCTCTCATTAGGCACCCTATCCAGGTAGCTAATGGTCTGGAGTGTCTCCATATTACGTTGGGTCAGCGAGACAGACTGGGAATACTGTTGGTGTACCGTCCACCCTGCTGCCCAACAGCCTCCCTAACTAAGCTGACAGAGGTGGTCTCGGGTTTGGTGTTGCGATCCCCCAAATTTATGGTATTGGGGGATCTCAACATTCATGCCGAGACCGCTTTGTCTGGGGCGGCTCAGGACTTCATGGCCTCCATGACAGCCATGGGGCTGTCTCAATTTGTTATTGGCCCTACGCATATTTCGGGGCACACTCTAGACTTAATTTTTGCTACTGGAGCAGGGGATGGTGATCTGGGAGTGAGGGATTTTACATCTATTCCTCTGTCATGGACAGATCATCGCCTATTGAGGTGTAGGCTCACAATGTTTTCTCCCCTCTGCAAGGGTGGAGGACCAATTAAGATGGTCCGACCCCGGAGACTAATGAATCCTGAAGGTTTTCAGAAGGCTCTGGGGAGTTTTCCGGCTGATAAAACTGACGCTCCTGTCGAAACCCTGGTCAATCTGTGGAATACGGAAATGACCCGGGCAGTTGACACGATCGCCCCGGTGCGCCCTCTCCTCTGCAGAGCTCAATTGGCTCCGTGGTTTACCCCGGAGCTAAGAGTGATGAAGCAAGAAAGGAGACGGCTTGAGTGCAAATGGAGACGAACTCCCGACGGCTGTGGTCTTGCACTTGTGAAGATCTCTACCAAGCTCTATGTGAAGGCGGTGAGGGCAGCGAAGAAGCAGTACTTTGCTGCCTCCATTCAGTCATCTTCTAACCGCCCAGCGGAACTTTATAAGGTTGTTCGGGGACTTTTACACTCTGGTCCTCAGAACGCAATAATACCATCAATAGCCCGCTGTAATGAGTTTGCGAGACACTTCCAAGATAAGATCACAAACATCCGCCGGGACCTTGACTCCAATATTGTAGCAGTTGAGCCTAATGAGGTGTCCGGAGCACAGTCCTGTTCTGTTTTATTGGATGAATTTCAGTTGGTTCAGCTCGAGGACGTGGACAAGGTGCTTGGACAGGTGCGGGCGACCACTTCTGCTCTGGATCCTTGCCCCTCATGGCTAATAAAAGCTAGCAGGAACGGAACAGCCGGATGGGCCAAGGAGGTGATCAATGCCTCTTTACGAGAGGGAGTGGTACCACCCTGCCTGAAACAGGCGGTGGTGAGACCGCTCCTAAAGAAACCCTCCTTGGACCCTGAAAATCTTGACAACTATAGACCAGTAGCAAATGTTCCGTTCCTGGGCAAGGTTTTAGAGCGTGTGGTTGCTCACCAGCTCCAGGCTCTCTTGGATGAAACTGATTATCTGGATCCATGTCAATCGGGCTTTCGGCCGGGGTTTGGTACAGAAACAGCCTTGGTCGCCCTGTATGATGACCTCTGTCGGGAGAAAGACAGAGGGAGTGTAACTCTGTTGGTTCTCCTTGATCTCTCAGCGGCTTTTGATACCATCGACCATGGTATCCTTCTGGGACGTCTTGTGGACTTAGGAGTTGGAGGCACTGCTTGGCGGTGGCTGTGCTCCTACCTCAAGAATCATCTCCAGAAGTTGGTGCTTGGGGAGCATTACTCGAGTCCCTGGATACTCCAATACGGGGTCCCACAGGGTTCAGTTCTGTCCCCCATGCTCTTTAATATCTATATGAAGCCGCTGGGCGAGGTCATTAGGAGATTTGGAGTGCGTTTCCAGCAATATGCTGATGATACGCAGCTCTACTTCTCCTTTTCATCTTCTTCAGGTGAGGCTGTTAATGTACTAAACCACTGCCTGGCCGCGATAATGGACTGGATGAGAGCTAATAAACTGAGACTCAATCCTGACAAGACTGAGATGCTGTTGGTGGGGGGGCTCTCTGCCCAGATGGTTGATGTCCGACCTGCCCTAGATGGGGTTACACTCCCCCTAAAGGAGCAGGTCCGTAGTTTGGGGGTCTTATTAGATCCGCTCCTGTCACTGGAGGCTCAAGTAGCCTCGGTGGCACGGAATGCGTTCTACCAGCTTCGGCTGGTAGCCCAACTACGACCCTATCTGGATAGGGAGAACCTTGCCACAGTTATCCATGCTCTGGTAACCTCTAGATTGGACTACTGTAATGCACTCTATGTAGGGTTACCTCTGAAGACGGTTCGGAAACTTCAGCTGGTGCAGAATGCTGCGGCCAGAGTTCTTACTGGGACAAAAAAATTTGATCATATAACACCTGTCCTGGCCCAGCTGCACTGGCTACCAATATGTTTCCGGGCCAGATTCAAAGTGTTGGTTCTTACCTATAAAGCCCTTAACGGCATCGGACCGCAATACCTGGCGGAACGCCTCTCCCGCTATGTACCTACCCGGTCGCTGCGCTCGACGTCGAAGGCCCTTCTCCGTGTCCCAACGCATAGGGAGGCACGGAGAACGATAACTAGAGCTAGGGCCTTCTCAGTGGTGGCCCCCGAACTATGGAACGCCCTCCCTGATGAGATACGCCTGGCGCCTTCTTTGTTATCTTTTCGGCGCCAGGTAAAGACCTACCTCTTCGCCCAGGCATTTTAAAAATTTTTAAAAATTTTAAAATTTGAATTTAAAATTGAAAATTTTTAATTATGTTTTATTGTGTATCTACATCCACTTGTATTTTAACCTGTTTTATTATGCTGTACACCACCCTGGGAGCTTATTGCTATAGGGCGGTCTAAAAATGTAATAAAATAAATAAATATATATATATATATATAAATAACTCATGCGGCCAGATAGGCAGCTTAGAAATAAAATTTTATTATTTTATATATATATATATATATATATATATATACAGAGAGAGAGAGAGAGAGAGAGATTCCTTGAAGCACTTTCATGCATGGACCAACACCAGAGATGAGAATGCTATATTTGAAATGAATTGCAGCTGTTCCTCTATAAGCTGTCTGATGTTAAAGTTACAAAAAAGAGATAATACCCCATATTGTACGATGTATATAAAGAATGCAACACATTTAATATTTTCTGTTAAGAAAAAAAGCATTTTGACAACTCAGGGTGATCACTACACTCCCAAGATGCTGCCTTACTTATTAATGTGGTATGTAAAATACTTAGATTGTTCTATAAGTTATAAGCATTGTGAGGCATATAAATGGGATAACACAAAAATCAAAGGAGCATATTCTCTAGTAGATATGACTGATAACCCTTCATTTCAGGCTTATTCTCACCTGACATTTTGAACTCAGGCAGAATTCTATCCTTTTTTACAAAAGAAAAATCCTTAGAATCAGCAGTCAAGAAAATATTTTTTCCTTGTTTCCAACTTTTTAAAGGAGACACATGCTTAATTCTGTGCAGGCATGCCCTCCACGCTTGATAGACCAGGCATGTGTATTGTACTTGGCTATGCATCCTGAGTTCAGCTAGAATCAGCCCTTAATAGTAGTGTGCTGGTGGCTGGCATGAACCCATGTGATAGAAAATGAATGAAAATGGTTATCCTGCTTTTTGAGAGCACATGGTGATATAATTACAAGGTCATCTAAAAAGTAAAAAACAAAGCTGTGCACACACATCCCAATGGCCACATGCAGGCCTTGTGGTAGTTTACGCATCTGGGAAGTTTGGGGAATGATACAGTTAGGGAGCTAGGAACAGTCTTGCAACTTTGGAGGCACTAAGCTGGTAATGCATCGTATTTGGTCCTTCTGGCTTGGAGAACCTGATGCCCATGTTAAAATCTTGCAGGCTGTTTTGAAAGGAACAGTGAATCCAAGGGTTTGTGTTAACTTCTTTGCTTTGTGTTTGTCCCTCTGTGAAGCGAACACAGCAATAGTTCTTTAAATCAAATTTTTGAAACCTTCCCAAAGTCTGCCATCTGACCTTCTTACAGACTCTTTTCTTTCTCATGCCTATAATTTATTTGATTGTTTATGGTGATAACCAATCAAAGCAGTTGCAAACCAAACAATGCTTAATTAACATGACAGCTGGACTGACTTCTTCTGATTTACCCTGGTGTACCAACAAACAGGCTGTTGCTGCATGCTCTCACCTTGCTTCCTCCACCCAGTAAAAACTTACACATCCCATACTTGTTACATGACAAAGAAGGTGGTGATAGGTGATCCGAGACAGAAAAGCAGTAAATGAGAAATCCCAGAGGAACAGTTTAAGTAGAGCTTTTGCAGAAGGGGCAGCATCTTAAAACCGTGTCCTGCAGTGATCTTAGCAATGTCCCTAGTTTGAGAACATGCCAGTATCTAGTGACCTGACTTGTGACCTTGCAAATATCACATCACTAGCTTCTTTCAATGTTGGACCATAAGAAAGTGCAGTTTTAATAGGACTGGGTCTGGAATTAGGCTGCTGGGGCAGACCCTCAGGAGGATGAAAGCAGATCTTAAAACTGAGAGCAGAACCAATCACAGGGTCACTATCCCAGCTGAAGTCATATGGTGATATGTGAGCTATAAGAACACCTACAATTTGCAGGCATCATCTCTGGAAAATGTGCATGTTGCCTCTTCAGGCATTTCTCAGAAGTATGGAAAGATACTTTCACATCCTCCCTTTGCTGCTTCTGTGTAGCTTAAGGGCCAATTCGGCTCAATTTTCTACAATCTAGCCTTGTTCATTGCTAAACAAGTCTATATGAGCAAAGGTTTAGCACAAATTGAACATAGATGCCACAGGGCTTTCAGGGATAAGAGAAAACATATCTGATCCTCACACAAATGTCCTGTGTGCCAAGGCTAGAGATGTCTGGAAAAAAAAATCTTGATCCAAGCTCAGAAAAGAGCTCTGGGGGCTCAATGAAGCCCATCTCAAAGGAATGATTAGTTTTACAAGCTGTTATGTGCTTCTTTCATTCTGATTAAAATCCAAGCCACAGAAGAACTGCTAGCTTCCCTGGCCTTTCAGATTTTCCCTATTGATGTCGCTTCATTACATTCAGTAGGAGGAGACTAAAATGCTGAACGGGGCAAAAAACACGAATTAGTGTTACATCGCTTTGTTTCATTCAATAGGAGGAAAATTAACTGGCTGAAACATGGGTAATTTTTCTGGACTCTGGCTTGTCTTGGGAAAAATGATCCAAGATCTTCCCAGTTTTTTGGAAGTTCTCAGATTTATTTCTCTGAGTTAATCTGAGCCTGGGAGAGCTCGAACATCCTGAGACAAGACAGAGACATATTCACAGTGCCTTTTCCCTTGTCTGCACCTGAAATTTGCCAAGAATGTGATTACATTGCCACAGTAGGTAATTCTGTTACTCAGTGCTAGGATGGTTTTCAGTATTTCAAATGTTCCAGGAATAGTCATTGTGTGATAAAAGGTTTAAAGCCAACATAGATGGTTTAATCCAGAATACAGGTTAGTTAAATCCAGAATGCAGTAGCCAGTGGGCTCTCTTGAGCCAAAGGAAGCAACTAAACCTCTATCTATCATCTGCTTCAGTTATTTCTAGCCATACTGTCCTTCCTTTACTCTTTTTTTACTCTATATTTAGAATGGCTTTTACATTAGACTGCCCAGGGAAGCCTTGCTGATGGCATTTCCTTAATGCCAGTTTCATTCGTTATAGATCAGGCCCCATATTTAATTAATCTTTATGTGTTAACTGTATGCTTTATAACAATCTGGTTGAGAACGTTGCTAGGAAGGCCAGCTATGTATGAACAAAAAGAAAAATCAGAAATGAGGCTTATATTAGATGGAATCAAGATAGAATCCTGTTTTTAACCTAATAGGCAAACTGCAGCCAATGTAAATTTGCACTAGGTAGTACTAGCAGGCAAGTGTGTCGTATTCACTCAGCAGCCATTCCACCAATAGAAAACAGGGAGAAGGGTTAAACATTAGGGATGGAGAATTTCATTTCAGATTGCTCACTGGGGCAGGGTATTGCCAATATGTCACCCTGCTGCTGAAAGAATTGCATTGGCTGCCCATTAGCTACCAGGCCAAGTTCAAGGTTCTAGTTTTGGTATACAAAGCTCAATACAGCTTGGGATCAGGATACCTGAAAGATTGTCTTACCCCTTATATACCCAGTCGATCACTATGCTCTGCAGGAGAAGGCCTCCTGTAGATACCATCTTATCAGAAGGTCCTTTTCACACAACATAGGAAGCAGACCTTTAGTGTAGTGGCATTTGCCATTTGGAATTCCCTCCCCTTAAATATTAGACACCATCTCTGTTATCTTTTCAGTACCTCCTGAAGACCTTCTCTGTTCAACAAGCTTTTTAAGTTGAAACCTTATCCCACTCTGCATCTGTGTTGGAATTGCTTTTAAAGCTTTTTTAAAGAGATGTTTTGTTTTAATATGTTTTTAAAGATGTTTCGTTGTAATATAATTTAAAGTTTGTTTTTAAGGTGTTTCAGAGTGTTTTTACTGTTTTTGTTTGCTGCCCTGGGCTCCTTCTGGGAGGAAGGGTGATATATAAATTTAATATATAAATAAATAAATAAAAATAATTCTTGTCAATTTGAAATTAAGATTCTCGCCACGAATCTTCAAAATATAGGTATTTTTTTAAGGAGAGCAAGTGAATAAGAGAGAAAGAGAAAATCTATGCTGTAACCACCATGTGTTAAAAAAGCATTCCTTATCTTACAGTATATGGGGCTAACTTCTGACATCTGAGACTTTTAACTCAAATAAAATTAGTCTGGTGGTCTTGTCTCAAGCTCCTGAGATTGAGTCGTCTTTATCAGAAACACAAATAATTTGACATGTAGTAACTCAGAGGCTAACCTTTGGCCAGGCGGATCCCAAGGGACAACTAGTCTGAAGGTTAAAGCACCTCCTATCCTTGGAGGAGGATTCCTGTTCTGCTGCTGAGGTCATAGGCAGGGCACTAGGGAAGATTGTATGGTTACCTACAAGAGGTCTGACCAGCGTGCAATAGAAACGTTTATTATAGTCTCATGATGTCTGTAGTTTTGCCATGGAGGCACAATTCATCAAAAAGGCAAACAATGAAATCGTTGTGTGGTTCCCATCTAGCCTCCTCCCTGCCTTCTGAAGGCTTAAACACAGAGGAAAGAAGTTAAAACACACTTGTAGAAACATGCTCCCAGCAGGACTACATTTTTTGTTTAGAGCTCTCTCTCTCTCTCTCTCTCTCTGTGTGTGTGTGTGTGTAGAAATCTTTAGTGTGCACCTGATTGTTTTCATCTTGATACAATTTGTAATCAGTTTCTTATTGAGAGTTGATTAGATTTTTTTAATCCTGTGAAACACGGTATTTGGTAATTTGAAAATGTTAATACCATAAACAACAACCCTCTAACTTGTACTTTTAACTCATTGTATATAAAGTTGCGTTATTACTGACTGAGTACAGTGGCATTGATCATTTTATTGTTGGTTTGCTTTAAAATCTGCAGCTGATCAGCTAAGTGCCTGGTTGCCTTTTATAAACTTTTTGTCATTTTGAGTTCCATCATCTCTCTATGAGGATACACAGTGAGTGTTATCTGTTGTCACACCACATATGTGGAGTTTGCTTCCCCAAGAAATCCATCCAAGCCTGATGTATTTCTATAGACAGGCAAAGTGTGTGTCATTCAGGCAAACATTTTGCCAAGTATATGCTGTAGCATATGGTCCATTAAATCTGTTTTCCTACCTTTTCTCTACATCTCACTCTCATCTCCCCTCCTCCCATTCTGCCCCCAAATTCCCAATATATAAGCAGCCTCAAAAGGAATGGTTCTAGTTAGGAAAAGGCTGCTGACTATACTTCAACCAATCACAAATTTCCATGGGCAAGTAGAGAGGAAACAACCACACCTGTGATCAAAAAAAAAGTATTGAAGAGTAGTTCCCCAAAACAGCTGATACCAGCTGGTGAGACTGCAGGCTAGACTGGGATGAATAGTTAGCAAACCTATATTCAGTAAGCACAAAGACAGAAGGGCAAGAAGGTATTGGTAAGGGGTTAGGAAAAATGAAGTCAAAGCAAGAAATGTATAGGTTGAAAATGGACAGACCTGGGAATTTGGGGGCAGAATGGGAGGAGGGGAGATGAGAGTGAGATGTAGAGAAAAGGTAGGAAATAATATCAGTCTTCTCCCAAAAAAGAGTCTATGACCCTCCCGGGAAACATGAAGTAGAAGGGGCAGGATTGGAGCTTGAGATTGGTATACAAATGGTCAAGGAATACCTAATCACTTTGAATGAGTTCAAATCTCCAGGGCCCAATAAACTGCATCCTAGAGTATTGAAGGAACTGGCTGAAGAACTCTCAGAACCGGTGTCTATTATCTTTGCAAAATCATGGAGGACTGGTGAAGTGCCGGAAGACTAGAGGAGAGCTAATGTTGTCCCTATATTCAAAAAGGGCAAGAAGGAGGAACTGGGGAACTACAGACCAGTCAACCTAACATCAATCCCTGGAAAAACTCTGGAGCAGATTATAAAGCAGTCAATCTGTAAGCACCCTGAAAGCAATGCAGTGATTACCAGGAGCCAACATGGATTTATGAAGAACAAATCTTGCCAAACTAATCTTATCTCATTTTTTGATTGGGTAACCTCCCTTGTATATGGTGGGAATGCTGTGGACATAATATATCTCGACTTCAGCAAAACTTTTGACAAAGTGCCCCATAATATTCTGATTAGCAAGCTAGCTAAATGTGGGCTGGATGGAACAACTATCAGGTGGATCCACAGTTGGCTCCAGAATCGTACTCAAAGAGTGCTTTATCAATGATTCATTCTCAAACTGGGTGGACAAGTGGGGTACCACAGGGCTCGGTCCTGGGCCCAGTGCTTTTAACATTTTGGATGAGGAGGTACAAAGCATGCTTATTAAAATTGCAGATGATGCAAAGTTGGGGGGCATAGCTAATGCCATGGAAGACAGAAACAAAATTCAAAGGGACCTTGATAGGCAGGAGCATTGGGCTGAAAACAACAGAATGAAATTCAACAGGGATAAATGCAAACTTCTACACTTAGGAAAAAGAAACCAAATGCACAGTTATAAGATGGGGGATATTTGGCTCAGCAATGTGACATGTGAGAAGGATCTTGGAATTGTCATTGATCGCAAGCTGAATATGAGCCAACAGTGTGATGTGGCTGCAAAAAAAGGCAAATGCTATATTAGGCTGCGTTAACAGAAGTATAGTTTCCAGATCGCGTGAAGTACTAGTTCCCCTCTATTCAGCACTGGTTAGGCATCATCTTGAATACTGCATCCAGTTCTGGTCTCCGCACTTCAAGAAGGATGCAGACAAACTGTAACAGGTTCAGAGGAGGGCAACAAAGATGATCAGGGGACTGGAAACAAAGCCCTATGAGGAGAGACTGAAAGAACTGGGCATGTTTAGCCTGAAGAAGAGAAGACTGAGGGAAGATACGATAGCACTCTTCAAGTATATGAAAGGTTGTCACACAGAGGAGGGCCGGGATCTCTTCTCGATCGTCCCAGAGTGCAGGACACGGAATAATGGGCTCAAGTTGCAAGAAGCCAGATTTCGACTGGACATCAGGAAAAACTTCCTAACTGTTAGAGCCATACGACAATGGAACCAATTGCCTAGAGAGGTAGTGGGCTCTCAGACACTGGAGGCATTCAAGAGGCAGCTGGACAGCCATCTGTTGGGAATGCTTTGATTTGGATTCCTGCATTGAGCAGGGGGTTGGACTTATAGGCCCCTTCCAACTGTGATTCTGTGATTCCATGATTCCCAGTGTGACGTGACCCCTGAATCCAGCAATCATCACAACACAGAACCAGAGACTTATATGGAGTCAGATCAAGTTTAGGGTTGTGATCTGTTTGCTGAAGATAAAGAGACTATGGTGCCTGAGGCTGTCAGATAGGAACCCCCAGAAGAACCTCTCAGACTAGCAGGGCCTGTAGGGCCAGAGCTCAGACTCTCATGGGCACCTTACCCTTAGCCTAAAAAACCAGATTCCACTGCACATCCCTGATTCAGCAGCACAGGGAGCACACCAGGAGATGGCTATGGACCAGAGGAGGAATGCCGATCTTTAGGCCACAGGGTTGGCCCTTTAAGCCTTGAAGTTCTCTAAAATGGGGTGGTGCCTGCAGGAGATAGTCTGAAGACAGAGACCTAAAAGGTCTCAGTCTGCTCTCGACCTTTGTCGGAGCAAGTTCCTCACTTAGAGCGATCTGTGGTCCTTCTGCCTCCATAGGATCTGGCATCGTACCAGAACACAATACAGTGTATTTCTTCCCACCCCTACTCCCCAAATTACACTGCATGTATTTTTTGCTCTATGGTAGACCTCCATTAAAGATGTAAGACCACCTAGACTATTGGATTGTAGGGCCACAGTCATGGCCTTATGCGAAGAGCGAGTCAGGTGAATCACATCCCACCATTATAATGAGAAATGTGGGGGGAGGATGTTCTATGGCTTATAGTTAGAAAATGGTTCAACAGACTGATTTGAAACATAGCAGTGTAGGAGAAGTACGTCTGAAGATGGTCCATGCCAAACTTGGAGTAGAAATGATAAGAAATGACTTATCTTGAACTAGTTGCCCATTTGACCAGAGATTCTCACATGTTGACAGATGCTGGGTATTCCCCTCCCCCCAAATATTATGAAACTATGGTAAGTCCTGAACACAACATAACCAGGCCTGACGCTGCTTCGCTTCCAAGATCAGTCGAGATCGGACTTGTTCAGCGTAGTATGGCATTTGGCTCTTCTGATCTTTACCAGACCACTCATAATGACACCCTGGGTAATTCTATAGGCCTCAGTCCTGCCCTCAGCTATTTTCACCAACCAACTCCTCACTCTATCACCAACAACCCACTGCCCTTTCTAACAGCTAACTGCATGACTGACCGTTAACTCCCAACTGCCTGGACCCTCCAGCCAATCAGAAAGAGTTTACCTGATCAGGCCCCATCTACTAGAATCAAAGCGATTGTGCCTCTCTCCCTTCAGAACCTGTCCCCAAGCAACC
Source organism: Rhineura floridana (assembly GCF_030035675.1). Classification (NCBI taxonomy): domain Eukaryota; kingdom Metazoa; phylum Chordata; class Lepidosauria; order Squamata; family Rhineuridae; genus Rhineura; species Rhineura floridana. Next base: position 130,719,206 of record NC_084484.1, on the reverse strand, counting down.
ACTGCCAAACAGGCTTGCAACAATGTACCAAAACAAGGCCTCATGGCAGTCACAGAGGTCATGTAATTTTTCTTTAAACCCAAACAAACACACATATAGCATTTCTCCACAGAGTCCAATAACTCCTGAAAGGCCACAGGTTAGCTACTCCTGTTATAAGGTGTACATTATATCACAACATCCTGATCTCTTTTGTCTATCCCAATTTGTTTGTTGAGATGAAGAGTTAGACATGTTCACAAGGGTGCGGACTTTGTTTGGTAAAGTCTGGTGAGCCTGTTTTTTGGTGCCATGTTATCTTGATAGCATACAGTCATGAAAGTTTTCAGACTGCTTTAGGAGCAGGTGGGATGCCGTTCAGTGAACAAGTGCAGAGAAGGCTGCTTGATGGTCTTAACTGGAAACATCTCTTGACAGTTTGGTGAAATTGACTGATGACCTTTTCCCTTGCTTATTGGTGGCACAATAAATCAATCCAATATATATGGCTTAGTTGGTTTTGTGACTGGAACCATATTAAATGCATAAATTTGTGTTTGCATGTATTACTTGAGTAAAGCAATCGTGTGTGTGTGTGTGTGTGTGTGTGTGTGTGAAACATACACATATTTTCAGTAATTGTTAAATTTGTAGTTAGGATGAGTTTTCGAACATATTCATGTTTGTGGTTTTATAGTCATAGGACTGCTGATTATATTTATTAGTTCTAAATATTAAACAGCCGGCAGAATTCCATTGTATATAAATAAGACATTTGAGACTTGGAAGCAAGCCATTACTGATATCGCCAGCTGGCACTTTTTAACAGTTTTATTTCAGCACAGCATCAAGGAATCTCACTGTACATTTGATGCTGTTTAAAATGACAATAGGACAATATTTACTCATCTGAGATTTCTGTAAGGAATTCCACTGTGTATATGTAGTTTGAAAAGTAGGGTACCTTAAAAAAAATGTGTGGTACACCCATTTGGTGTAACCACACTCTGTTTTTAGGCAGAAAGTATATAAAAAGCTTAAGATTTTTTTCAAGGTGAAGTTTATTTATTTATTTATTTAGATATATCCTGTCCTTCCTTCCAACAGGAGCCCAGTTTACAGTGACTCTAAATTGCATTTTTTTTGTTTTTTTTAATGTCCTTGCATCTTTTCATACTTGCATGGGCTTCTCACTTTTATTTCCTGTTATCAATGGGTTTCTTTACATAGATTTGATTTTTTTCTTAAAGACAGGATATATTAAAGCCACCTTGGCTGTAAGTACATAATATGTTAGAGCCACATGCTCCAACATGTCATAAAATTAGCCTCAACTGTAGGAGGAATGGGGACGGAGGAACAAAATTGTAGTCATTTTCATTTTTATTACATTTTTCCATTCCAAAAGATGATCACTTTATGGTATTGCAACTCACGTCAGAGACATGGGGATGTACTTTAGTCAGGATCTACCCTCCCCACACCCTCTCCCTTTATATGTGAGAGAAAGCATGTGCAGGAACACTTTACATCTCATGGGGCACCGCTTGGATGGACTTTTTAGGGTGTTGAGAAGGCTGCTTCTCATAAAGGGCTCTGAGAAGACCAATACAGAAGCAAAACACTGCACATGGATTAGGATTTTGGATTAGGGAGGTAGAAAAAGCAGAAAAAGAAGGCAGTGTAGATTAGAATAGCTTAGGTTTGCACCTCTTGTGAAAGCCACAAAGGTCTCTGCTAAATCATACAAAAACCAACCCATCTGTTCTTGATCTTGCCTTGAGGTGCCCACCTGTTGTCTTCACCTCTGACCCTGACATCATGCATTCATTAGATCCTAGGGCTGCATTGTGTCCAGCATTCATTGCAGGCTGCCTAGCAGCTCATCTGCAAGGCTTTTGCACCCCGCTGGTGGGTCCTGACATAACATTTGGGAGTCACAGCATTAAAAGGTTCTGTTTTTATTGTTTACCATTTGTTAGGGCAATTGCTTGGCAACCAAAAAGTGATATGATCAATCCCCTTGTATTGAGCCAGAAAACTCATACTGTTCCCATGCAGGCATTTGTAATGTGAGATATCCTTTGTAGTTGTACTACTTCTTATAGGAGAATTGGCTGAATTAGATGTCGAAAGGCAGAGGAACATGGATAAGTTTCCATTCCAATCCCCAAATTACCTTACTTTACAAAATCCTAATGAATGCTATCAAATAGAGTGGAAATGGTTCTGAATATTATCAAATGGTCTTCACTGTGCATTGGTGCTCAGTGGTGTTTCTGTTGCCTGAATGAGATCACAAGTTGATGTAGAGTAATAATACTGACAACAAGAATGTCATGCAATTCCCCCCCCGTTGCCTATTTGGAAGATATGTCTTTTCCTCACAGAGTATCTGGAGCTTGTTAGCACATGTTACAGTCTTCATATTATATCAATATCTTCCCATCCGATTGTCATTTTTCTTTTGATTTTCCCATCTTAGCCGCATGTTCACAGTATGTTTTCTATGAACATGTCAGGTTCAGTTTAGTTCAGTCTATATTTTGTCACCAACTGCTATCCGAACATAAGACTGAGATGAGAATGGGGATAATTGGATGTAGTCATGCTGTCAATTTATGGCAAATGGACAATCCTTTTAGAAAGAATTATGTTTGAAAGTGTAAGTATATAAGTTAAATTTTTCTGTTGAAAAATATTCCTTTAGGTCAACTGTTTCTACTCATTCTTAATGAGAATTGTGGATTCCTCCTTTTAAAATACTGGGAGTAGTTTAAATAGTTGTGATAGCTGACACCAGACTAAGATGCATCCCGAGTCAGAGGAAGGCAATGGTAAACCACCTCTGAATACCTCTTACCATGAAAACCCTATGAACAGAGTATCTAAAATGCAACACGAGATAGTGCTGGAAGATGAGACCCCCAGGTCAGAAGGCACTCACCGAGCTACTGGGGAAGAACAAAGGACAAGTATGAGTAGAGCTGTGACTAATGACACAGCTGGGTCAAAGCCGAAAGGAAGCCCAGAGGCTGATGCGCACAGATGCGAAAGGAGAGTCCAGAGTTGTAGGACGCACACAATAGGAACATGGAATGTGAGAAGCATGAACCAGGGCAAATTAGAAATTGTCAAGCAAGAAATGGAACATATCAACATTTCAATATTTGGCGTGAGTGAATTAAAATGGATGGGAATGGGACACTTTCAATCAGGCAACTGCAAAATACTTTATGCAGGAAATGAGAAATTAAGAAGAAATAGGATTGATTTAATAGTAAGAAGTGATGTAGCAAAAGCAATTAGGAACTATAACACAAGGTCTGAGCAAGTGATATCAATGAGATTAAACTGGAAACTTATTAATATAACCATCATTCAAGTCTACGCTCCAACAGCAAACACAGAAGAAGAATTGGAGAGATTTTATGCAGAAGTACAGGAAAAAATTGATCACACATCAAAACAAGATGTGCTGATATCATGGGGGGACTGGAATGCAAAAGTAGGGAACAGAGAAGAACTAGAAATTGTAGGGAAATGGGGCTTAGGAGATACAAATAAAGCAGGAGTAAGACATTGAATTCTGTGAAGCCAATAATTTGTTGCAAACACATTTTTTGAGCAAGATAAAAGATGACTGTGTACATGGACATCACCAAATGGTCAATATAGGAATCAAATCGATTATATAATTGGTAAGAGAAGATGGAGAAGTTCCATACTTTCTGCGAAAACAAGACCAGTAGCAGACTGCAGTACAGACCATTAACTGGTAATATTGAAAATCAGAGTAAAGCTAAAGAAGAAGAACAAAGCAATCATAATGCCAAAATACAATTTAAATAACATCCCAGAAGAATATAAAGATTAGTAAGGAACAGATTTGAGGCTTTTTAGTTGCCAGAGAACCAGAAGAACTATGGAGTGAAGTCAGAGACATGATCAGGGAAGAATGCAAAAAGACAATATCTCTAGTTAAAAAGAGAGAAAGACCTCAGTGGATGACTGACAAAACTCTTAATATTTATTTATTTATTGCATTTGTATACCGACCCATAGCCGAAGCTGCCTGGGCGGTTTACAACAATTAAAAACATTAAAAACAAATATACAAATTTAAAAACACATTTTTTAAAAAAGAATTTAAAAACACATGCTCAAATGCCTGGGAGAAGAGGAAAGTCTTGACCTGGCGCCGAAAAGATAACAGTGTTGGCGCCAGGTACACCTCGTCATTCAAATCATTCCATAATTTGGGGGCCACCACTGAGAAGGCCCTCTCCCTTGTTGTCAGACTCCCAGCTTCCCTCAGAGGAGACCCCCAGAGGAGGGCCTTGGGTGTTGAGCGTAGTGTACCGGTGGGTTCGTGTCGGGAGAGGTGTTCCATCAGGTATTGTGGTCCTAAGCCATGTAAGGCTTTATAGGTTAAAACCAGCACCTTGAATCCAGCTTGGAAACATACAGGCAGCCAATGCAAGCGGGCCAGAATTGGTTTTGTATGTTCGAATTATCTGGTCCCTATTACCAATCTGGCAGCTGCATTTTGCACAAGCTGCAGCTTCCAAACCATTTTCAAAGGCAGTCCCACGTACAGCACATTGCATTAATCTGTGTTGGAGGTTACCAGAGCATGGACAACTGTAGCCAGGTTATTCCTGTCCAGATAGGGGCGTAGCTGGTCCACCAACCGAAGTTGGTAGAAGGCACTCCATGCCACCGAAGCTACCTGAGCCTCAAGTGACAGAGATGGTTGTAGGAGAACCCCCAAGCTATGAACCTGCTCCTTCAGGGGGAGTGCAACCCCATCCAGGACAGGTTGGACATCCACCATCCGGTGAGAAGAATCACCCACTAGCAGCATCTCAATCTTGTCTGGATTGAGCCTCAGTTTATTAGCCCTCATCCAGTTCATTGTCACAGCCAGACACTGGTTCAGCAGATTGACAGCCTCACCTGAAGAAGATGAAAAGGAGAAATAGAGCTGCGTGCCATCAGTATACTGATGAAGCTCCAGATGACCGAACCCAACGGTTTCATGTAGATGTTGAACAGCATGGGGGACAGAACTGACCCCTGCAGAACCCCATACTGGAGAGTCAAGGGTGCCAAGCATGGTTAAAATGGTTAAAGAGAGAAGGAAACCAAAAGCAAAAGGAGACACAAACACAGAACCCTAAATGCAACAATACAGCGACTAGTATGTAGGGACAAAGAGAACTATTACAATAGTTATTGTATAGAAATAGAAGAGGACAACCAAACGGGAAGAACAAGAGCCCTATTCCAAAAGATTAGAGAAATTAAAGGGAAATTTAATCCAAGAGTAGGGATGTTGAATAATAAAAGAATAGGGATGTTGAATAATCAATAGGGGAACACACTGAGTGACCAAGAGGAAGTAAAAAGAAGATGGAAGCAATGAATAACTCTATAAAAGAGATGGAAGGACGACAGATTCATTCATGGAGAAACCATAAGATGAAGAACCAGAAATTTTAGAATGTGAGATGAAAGCAGCTCATAAATACTTGGAAGAAACAAATCACCAGGGACAGATGGCATACCAATAGAGTTGCTATGAGTTATTGAGACAATCTGTCCAAATTCTGACAAAAAAGTTGTCAACAAATATGGAAAACTAAACAATGGCCCACAGACTGGAAGAGTTCAATATACATCCCAATTCCAAAGAAAGAGGATCCCAGGGAATGCTGTAATTATCGAACTATCGCCTTAATATCTCAAGCAAGTAAAGTAATGCCCAAGATTCTACAACAAAGGCTTTAACTATATATGGAGCAAGAAATGCTAGATGTCCAAGCTGGATTTAGAAAGGGAAGAGGCACCAGAGATCATATTGCAAACATACGTTGGATAATGGAACGTACCAGGGAATTTGAGAAGGAAATCACCCTGTGCCTTATAGATTACAGTAAAACCTTTGATTGTGTAGATCATGAAAAACTATGGAATACTTTAAAAGAAATGGGGGTGCCACAGCTTCTGATTGTCCTGACATGCAACCTATGCTCTACACAATAGGCTACTGTAAGGACAGAATATGGAGAAACCGAATAGTCAAGAAATCAGAAGAAGGCTAGGACTGGGAAGGGCAACTATGAGAGAACTAGAAAAGGTCCTCAAATACAAATATGTATCACTGAACACTAAAGTCGGGGTCATTCAGACCATGGTATTCCCGATCTCTGTGTATGGATGTGAAAGTTGAATTGAAGGCATATAACAACAACAACAACAACAAAGGGCTAATTTAACACATTTAGCAACCTGATAAGTCCCATAGAAATCTATTCCTGCCAGTAAAAATACAATTTTATTTAAAAAGGTATTATCTCTAAAATGAGGGGGTCAAGGTGTTGAATTCTTACATCTGAATATAAAGGAGATTCTAGGAGAAAGCCATGTCTTCCATCTTCCAACATCCAGCAGGGCAATATCTGCTCATCCTGCATTGACCATTGTATTGACCCTTAACCTCCATCAGCTGCAGAGAATTGAGTTTGTGTTAGGTTATAAGTCCCTTAAGGCCATATGAACAGATAAGGGCTAAATATGGGGGTAGTTGGCACTTCAGAGCATATCATCTCAGTCTGTCAAATGTCTGGGAGAAAAGGTATGTCTTTACCTGGAGCCGAAAAGAAATCAATGAAGGCACCAGGTGGACCTCACTGGGGAGCATATTTATTTATTTATTTATTTAAAAAGTTTATATCCCGCTTCAGTTCCAAGGAATTCTAAGCAGCAAACAATAGCATAATAAAACAACATAGTACAGTATAACATACCAAACAAGTTCTAAAACATTATAAGAAATATACAGTATATCACACATTACAATTCAAAAGCTAACCGAAATAAAAAGGTCTTAACTTGGCGACGGAAACTAAACAGAGAAGGGGAAAAACGAATTTCCTGTGGAAGAGCATTCCAAAGAGTTGGTGCCCCCACTGAGAACAGTTTATTCCTAATGCCCGTCTGGTGAATTTGGGAAAAGGAGGGAATATTAAGATCAGGGTCTAAAGAAGATCTTAAAGGATGGGCCGGTTCATAAAATGACAAACGATTTGATAGATAACTAGGACCTGAGCCCGATAGAGCTTTAAATGTTAAAACCAGGATTTTAAACTGAACTCGATAGGAGATTGGAAGCCAGTGTAGTTGTTTTAAAAGCGAAGTAGTGTGAGCTCGGACGTCCGCCCCAGTTAGCATCCTAACAGCTGCTCTCTGAACCAATTTCAATTGGCGGAGTATTCTAAGGGGAAGACCTAAATAAAGTGAGTTACAATAATCTAGTTTAGACGTCACCAAGGCATGGGTAACCATGGTCAAGTCAGAAAGCTCCAAAAAGGACGCAATTGGCGAACTAGCTTCAGGTGGGCGAAAGCTCTTCTAGAGATTGCAAGAACATGAGCCTCTAGAGTCAAGGCCGAGTCTAGGAGAACACCAAGACTATGGACTTGAGTACAACTCCGTCTAATATCGGAACATTCCCTGTTTCCAACTTAGTTCGATGTCCAACCACCAGCACCTCTGTTTTATCTGGGTTTAGTTTAAGTTTATTCTGCATCATCCAGGTCTTTACTGCTGTTAGACAATTGTTTAATGGGAGGATGGCATCTTTCGTATCCGGAGGAAAGGAAAAATAAAGCTGGGTATCATCAGCATATTGGTGAAATCGAATTCCAAACCTCCGGATGATCTCTCCTAGCGGTTTCATGTAAATGTTGAATAGCATCGGTGAAAGCACCGAGCCTTGTGGAACTCCACATGATAACGGCCAGGGATCAGAACTAAAATTCCCAAGCAATACTCTCTGTGATCTGCCCTCCAAGAACGAGCGGAGCCACTGAAAAACAGTGCCTCGCAAGCCCATCTCGAAGAGGCGGTCTAGGATGATTTTATGGTCGATCGTGTCGAACGCTGCAGAAAGATCGAGGAGAACTAGTAAGGACACATTCCCGTTGTCTAACTCTCTCCGAAGATCGTCTACTAAGGCCACCAATACAGTCTCAGTTCCATGACCTGGCCTAAAACCAGATTGAGATGAGTCAAAGTAGTCCGTCAGCTCCAGAAAACTCTGGAGTTGCGCGGCTACAACTCTCTCAATGATTTTACTTAAAAAAGGTAAGTTAGAAACAGGATGAAAACTGTCTAAACAGGAAGGGTTCAAGGAAGGCTTTTTTAATAATGGAATAACAATTGCTTCTTTTAAGCTTCCTGGAAGGTGACCTTGCTGGAGGGAGGCATTAATCAACTCACTGATCCAAATTGCGAGTCCCTTTCTGGACTGTTTTATAATCCAGGAAGGGCAAGGGTCAAGTAGACAAGTGGTAGGTCTCATCCCTTCCAAAAGGTTATTTATATCTGCTGGATGTACGATCTGAAAAGAGTCTAAGGTGGCAACACAGACATGAGTGGCAGGGAGGGGGTTGGAAATTATATTCTTAGTGTCAAGGTCGAAACGGATCTGAGCAATTTTAGTACTAAAGTACGTGGCTAGTTCTTGGCAACGAGAAGCAGAATGATCAGGATTCGGCTTATGCTGGTCTTGGTTAAGTAAATTCTTAACCACCCGGAAGAGTTCTTTTGGTCGGCCATCAGCAGATGCAATGGTGGCCGAGAAAAAGGTTCTTTGAGCCGTAATTCTAGATGACATATAGTGTTTCAGAAAACTTTTTGCCTGAAGATGGTCGCAGGGGCTCCGTGTCTTCAGCCAACGGCGTTCTAAGCCCCTATAGGTCCGTTTCATATCAGCCAACTCCTTAGAGAACCATGGGGCAACTTTAGATCGAGAGTGTGTGAGAGGGCGTACGGAGCAATAATATCTATAGTTCTGGACATTGTATTGTTCCAGAAATCTACTAGATCAACAATAGACTCATTAGGTCGAGGAACTAGGAGTTTTTCAGCAGTAGATAAAAAAGTTGTTGGATTTAATAATCTTTTTGGACGAATCATTTTAATGGGATTCTTTCCTGTAGAAGGGGTAAATAGTGGTGGAATTTTAAATTTAATTAAATAATGATCCGTCCATGGTAATGGACGAATAGATAAGTCAGAGACTGCTAATATCTCTTCATCTGATCCTGTGTAAAAAACAAGATCAAGAGTGTTTCCAGCTCTATGTGTAGGTTCCTTAATTAGTTGAAGTCCTAAGGTCGACATAGTCGTCATAAACTCTCGAGCCGCACCGTATAAAGAAGAATTAGCATGAATGTTGAAGTCACCCAATACTAACAGTTTGGGGGACATCAACATTAATTCCAGGATCGAATTCGATAGATCCTGCAATGTGGACGTGGGGCAGCATGGAGAACGGTAGGTCAATAAAATTACCAAATTATCCTGGTTGCCAGATTTTAGACTAAGGACTTCGAATCCAGGAGGAGATGAAAGGGGGATCCTAGTTAGGGAGCTAGTCTCTCTATATACTATTGCCACCCTGCCTCCAGGATCGCCAAGTCTAGGTTGATGTATAACCATGAAGCCAGGCGGGCAAAGACTAGTCAAATTAACTCCGCCGGCTTCGTCTAACCAGGTTTCAGTAATACATAGTACATCTACTTGTTCGTCCACAATGAGGTCTTGGATAATCACCGATTTCTTATTTACAGATCTTGCATTAAGGAGTGCGATTTGGGATCCAAAAAAGTTGTTTAAGGCAGGAGTCTGTCCCTCTTTTTGAGTTAATTGTACAGGGGCAAGTAGATGACGATGTACTATGCCTTCTTTGGAACGAACATATGGTGTTAATTGGTTGTACTTCCTTCTACCTAATATCGTAGGAATAGGGTTGCTATCAAAGACCTTTGATAGGTACCCGCCTCGATTCTTCAATATCAGTTGCGATAGAATTCAAAGAGGTGGCAACATCAGATTCTAATGGGGGTCTGTATTTAGGGAAGTCTGTCTGAGATAGATTCCCAAAGGGGGCAGAGAGTGCTGAATCTGTCACAGCAGTTTGTTCTAAGAAACTGCAGGCAGTTTCAGCTGCTAAATGATGGTTAGAACTTTCCTTATTCTGTGGCAACCTATGATTCTGCAGCAGTCTAAGGAGACTATGTAGGTCATCAATGATATCTTGTTGGGCTATATCAGAGAAACTAGGAAATTTAATCATTAACTCTTCAACCTGGGGCTTTTTTAATATAAGAGGATGATCAACAGGCTCCATACGATTAGAATTCTTAATAATAGGCAAGAGGGCGTCAATATCCTATGATCACAACAATTCATTAAGGAATCCCTAGGGTCATCTGGGCTAGATAATGCTAAAGGGACAGCATAGTCCTGACGTAATTCTCTTAGAGGTGGTTGTTGATCATAGGAACTTAGCGAAGTTCTTGGCCGTTTAATAATCAAAGGGGGAGGAGTTGCTAAATTTAAAAAGTATCTATGGACAGAGATGCCCTGCTCCCAAAGCCAGAATTTCTTAGCTAAAAATAAATTGACTAATTTAAAAGGAACAAAGGAAAACAGTACTGTAAAATCAGAAGGAGTTTTGGACAGAACAGTAATTTTAGCAAGATCTTTGAAATTAATTGGGCCTATGTCCCAAAATTGGAATAATTTCAGAAAATACAATTTTAGATTTGACAATTGACCAGAGGAACCAGGGTAAGGCAAGTTGGAAAGAACAATTGAGTTCTGCTGAAGTTGTAAAGACCAACAGTCTATAGGTTCCGTCTTTATAGAAGCTTGATTTTGCTCTATTGTCTGTAACTTCATAGGGGAAGAGGGTGTGTCTCCCAAAAATAGTTGAGATACAGGAGGGGGGGAATGCTTCACCGGAGGAGTTGTATCCAATATACGTATTGAAGAGGATTGTCCCGAGCTTCTCCTAGTATGTTCAAGGGAAAGTACATCTTCTAATAATTTTAAAAGTTTACGGAAATTCATCTTCCTCCCTCTAGGGCATTTATAGTTCTTTATATTCTTTGTTTTCTTTATGTGGTTAGCATTCTTAGGTCGTTTCTTTTTTTGTCCTTGATTTTGAGATACTTTCTTCATCATCATAGGAGGGGAAGAGTCGGACGGAGGGTTCTCCGTAGGAGTATCTAATTTGGTTGGCAGTGATGTCTTCACAAACTCTTCAGTAAGGGTTCTTAAAAGATTGTTGGTTACAGAAATAAAGTCTATTATAGATTTCAATTGATCGGAGAATATTGCCAGATGAAGAGATAGATGAGGATCATTAAAAGAAGGTTGAAAAAAACTAAAATCATCATTAGCACAAGAGGAGTTCTGCGTTCTTAAAAGATCTTCGGTTCGGATAGAGGTTAGTTTATTTATCGTAGATTGAACTGTTTGTGTTAATTCTGGTTCTCCTGTGTGCTGTCCAAGTTGAACTTCCACCTGGGCTAATTCCACCGCTAAATTTGGGGTGATTGGCACAGAGGGTTCTTGTAGTAGGTGGAACACTTTAGAGTCTAAGGACCAATCGAGTTTTTCATTGTTTAACATACATAATGGAGCAGAACAGAGACTCATAATAGGACTTGGCTCCTTTAAATCTTGATCTATTGTCGAACAGGAGAGAGAGAGCACGGTCCTTCTGCCTCTCTACTCCCTCCGTTCATTCCGTGTTTCCAGCCAAAAAAGTGAGTAATCTTAAGTTGTTTTGTACTTTTTGACATATCCTTATCTACCGGTATTTGTTCTTGCTGGAGTTCTTGCTGGGATTCACGGCACATTCTCTTTGTTAAAACCATAATTAGACAATGGAGGAGTAGGAGTAGAGATAGGAGTTGTACTTATAATTTAGAGACAGCTAGCCCGGTAAGAAATCAGCTTCAGCGTAAATATGAGTGAGACCAGTTATATAGAGTTAAAAATAAAAATAAAGTTTAAAAGTTTAAAAATACTCAGACTGTTCCAACTTGCTCCCTAGAGATCAGAGGATATCAGAGGATATCAAACAGCGTCTTCCCACTAGCAGCCATCTTTCAATGAAGTTCTTTGTGCTGTAACAACGGAGGCCAATATTCCACAGATGGGAAGCCACAATTGAAAAGGGCCGCTTCTTTGTCACCACTCTGTGAGCTTCACTCATAGGGGGGACATGGAGAAGGGACTGAGAGGAAAATATAAGGGTCTGGGTCAGTTCATATTGGGAGAGGCATTCCAGAAGATATTGGGGTCCTGAGCTGTAAAGAGCTTTATAGGTTAAAACCAGCATTTTGAATTGGAGTTGAAAGTATAGAGAAAGCCAGTGCAAGTGTAACAGGATTGGCATTATATGTTCTGTTCGCCTTGAACCCATCAACAGTCGGGCAGGTGCATTCTGCAAAAATTGGAGCTTCCAAATGATTTTCAGAGACAGCCCCATGTAAAGTGCATTGCAATAATCCAACTTTGAGGTTATCAGAGCATAGATTACTGTAGGTTATCCCTGTTCAGGTAGGGTCACAGTTGGGCCACCAGCCTAAGCTGATGGAAGGCACTCTGAGCCAATGAGGGCATCTGTGCCTCAAGCAACAACAGTGGATACAGGAGAAACCCCAAACTATGAACTCACTCCTTCAGAGAGAGTGTGACTCCATCTAGCGCAGGCTGCACACCACTCAGCTGGTCAGAGGAACCACCCACCAACAGCATCTCAGTCTTGTCTGGGTTAAGCTTCAGTTTATTGGTCCTCATCCAATCCATTATCACAACCAAGCACTGATTCAGCACATCCATTGCCTCACCTGCAGAAGATGAAAAGGAGAAATAGAGCTGTGTATCCTCAGCATACTGATGACAACACACTCTAAAACTCTGTATGACCCCATTCAGCAGTTTCATGTAGATGTTAAACAACATGGCGGACTGAACCGACCTGTGCAGGACCTCATACTGGAGAGCCTATGGAGCCAAGCAATGCTTCCCAAGAACCACATTTTGTAGCTGGCCATCCAAGTAAGAATGGAATCATCACAATGTGGTGCCCCCAATACCTAACTTTGGCAGTCACCCCAGAAGGATACCATGGTTGATGATATCAAAGGCCACTGACAGATCAAGGAGAGTCACACTCTCCATCTCTCTCCCAACACAAGTCATTATCCAGGGTGACCAAGGCAGTTTATGTACCAACCCAGGCCTAAATTCCAGTTGAAATGGATCTAGAAAATCTGTCTCCTCCAAGAGTGTCTGGGTCTGGTTGGCAACCACCCTGTCAAGAATCTTGCCCAGAAAGGGGACATTTGCTACTGGCCTACAGTTATTAGGATCTTCCAGGTCCTGTGAAAGCCTCTTCAGAAGTGGTCTTACTACTGTCTCCTTCAGGCAGCCTGGAATCACACTTTTTTTAGAGAGAAGCATTAATTATCTCCCTGGCCCACCCAACTGTTCTCTCCCTGGCAGATTTTATCCAAGACTCAAGTGGTTGCACGGACCTGACCAAGTACCTTGTCCATGTCCTCAGGCTGCAGCAACTGATACTCATCCAATGACATCAGATAAGAAAGCACTCCAGACACCTCACCCAGATCATCAGCATCAACAATAGACTTCAAATCCTAGAGGATGGAAGTGATTTTATCCTCCAAATGCTTAGCAAACATGTCACAGCAGGCTTTAGGCGGCTCTGCCACCTCCCCAGGGGCAGTATGCTACTCTAAACAGTTCAGTTGGATGGCAAGCTGAGGACACAATGGAGGTGGAAAAGTAAGTTTCTTCACCACCTTCACTGCCACTTGAACATGAGCATATACCAGTGTTCGGTTACATTTGTTAAGAATTTTTCTCCACCTGCACTCAACCTGTCTCCCTTCTTGCTTCATTGCTCTTAGCTCAGGGATATACCATGGAGCTTTGTGAGCTCTGCCAGTTGGGAGACAACTCTCAGTTGCAATAGTGTCAATTCCCCAGGTCATCTCTGTATTCCACAGGTCAACCAGGGCTTTGACAGAAGAGCTGGCCATGCCAACTGGAATACTCTCCAGAGCCCTCTGAAAACCAATAGGATCCATGAGTTTCTAGGAGCGGACCATCTTAATAGGCCCCCCACCCTTGCAGACGGTAAAGGCCGCTGTAAGGCTCACCAGCAGTTGATCTGACCATAATACAGGGTTTGTTTTTATATCCCCCACCTTCAGATCACCCTCTCTCTGCCCAACTGAGAAAACCAAATACTGTGTGCCCCATTACATGTGTTGGCTTGATGACATGTTGGGACAGCCCCAAGTTGTCATGGAGACCATGAAGTCCTGAGCTACCCCAGACAGAGTGGATTTGGCCTGAATGTTGATATCTCCCAAGGCTTGGGGTCCTCAGCACCACAACCGAGACCATGTCCATCAGCTCAGGTAGAGTGACTATTGGGCAGCGAGTGGATGGTGGATGGTACACTAACAGAATCCCCAATCTGTCCCATTGGCCTAACACAAGGTGCAAATACTCCATATTGTCACTTAAATGAACAAGGAGCCTGGACAGCAAGATGGTTTTCCTGTAGACAACAGCAACCCGCCCTCCCTGGCCCTCAAGCCTACCCCAGTGCTGAACCAAGTACCTGGGTGGGAACAACTGGGAGAGGCCAACCCTACCCTGCTCTCCCGCCCAGGTCTTGATTATACATGCCAGGTCAGCATCACCATCCTTGATTAAATCATGGATGAAATAAATTTTATTGTGGACTGACCTGGTATTGACAAGTAGCACCCAGAGACGCAAGGGCAAGTTGGCATAGCCCCTAACAAACCTTTGGCTGGAAAAAGGGTCAGAACATGGCACAGAGGGAAGCATTCCTATTAACCATGTTTTCAAAGCTATGTCAGACTTGAAATGTATGCAAAAATGTTTTCATTCATGTATGTGAAGAAAAATAGTCAAGTGACTCAAGCCCAGGAGTGAATCCCTCTATTAAGGAGGCTGACTGATTAATGGATGTGCTGGTTCTCTTTCTTCAATTTAAGTTTTGCCTCCTCCAGAATAGGTTAAGAAAGACACAAGAATAGTCTCTCTCTCTCTCTCTCTCTCTCTCTCTCTCTCTCTCTGTGTGTGTGTGTGTGTACACACATACATATTAGTGTAGATATATATTTTGGGTGGATACTCCAGGGTTAAGAGTAATACATGGGGAAATCTGTATAAGATACATAGAAACATGGCTTTATTATTTAGCCTAAATTTGTTGAACTTACACTTAACATATCTACAGAAGATGCTTGGAAGTTACAAACTGATAATTTCTTGTTCAGATCTCAGTTGTGTGGTGATTGGAGGATTTATCATCATAGTATTTTCTTAAACCATGTGGTAGGCTTAAATATGAAATAATTGAACATTTTCATTTTAAGAACATGAATCCCAATGTAAGCAAGCCTGAAATATAATCCATTCTGGATCCACTCTGGAGCATCTAATGCATTCACCATTATTAGTTGTCACTGAAGAAGACTACATGGCTGAAACATATTTGTCAGTTTGGATTGCTGTTTACTCTCATAATTCATAGCTAGTTATTTACTTCTGTTTTCTAACAAACATTTTATTTTTATTATTGTGTTGAAATGTTTTTATTTGCATATTGCATTTTTAAATGCCTTGCATATAATAATATACAAGTAAAATGTGCTTTTTTTAAAAAAATGGTCCTTGACTTATTTTGTCTCAAGATTAGCAGTCACATATGATTGCTGTGATACAGGGGCATTTAAACACTGGTCTCTCATGTACATTGGCCCAATTGATCAAGTGGTCTCCATTGTGTACCAGGAGGCAACATGATTGAAAGCTCTGCTAGGGCATGAAGTCTCATAAAAAATCCTATCAATAATGAATTAATGTCTCTACATAATAAGACACTAACACAAGGCTATAAGTCAACTGCAGCATTAGGAACAGCAGGGCCATTAACAGTTTTTAAAATGCTTTGAAGCTCTTTTAGGGCTTGCAAAATTATTTGTGTAGCGCCTGATCAGGAAACAAGTGCAAATAATGACTCTTTACCACAGATAAGATTAGAATCTGATGTTGGGTTCAGCAATGCTTCAGCATCAACTGCTGGTTTGGTGGTTTTGCTATCTGTGCAAATGACCTGAAATCTCATTATTTTATAATTTTACAGGCAATTTGGTCTTCTTTACAAATTTATGCAGTGATAATAGCTCAATGCAAACCTTTATGCAGAATGTATATCTTGGTGATGTTTGGTTTGTCTAGCAATTTAGACATCAGTATTCACCACCTGGTGTCAACCTGGCAAAATGTCAAAGATCAAGGAATTCACTCAAAGACCTATGTTGCTTTTTCCTGTGTGCCAATCACATTATTTTTATTGTGTAGCGTATGGAGTTATGATAAAATAAATCAAATTTAATTTTGATTATTAGAAAGCTAAAATTAGATTTCTGATTTGATTTCTTTTAATATATAATTGTGTTCTGAAAACAGGTTGTGTTCAAGATTCTAATAAATAATGCACTGATGTGTTGATATCAAGAGATATTGAGAAACTGCCATTGAACTTTAAAACACTAAATTACTCAAAGGGAAAATACTGCTCAGTAAGTAATTCATGGTTGCTTTAAAATAGTAGTGGTGAATCTGTGATCCTCTAGATGTTGCTGGGTTCCAACTTGTTTCCAGATCTGCTAGTGCATACATTGGTATGTGCATGTATCTTACATGTGAAATTGACAAAAAGGGTAATTTGGGGGGAAATAATGATACTGCTCTTGGGATCTTTAAAGTAGACTATTGTGCACAAACAGACAATATTGTATTGGCTTTGATAACTTTACTTAATTTGGGAGAATGTGGCACAGACTGTCTTGAGCCCCATGGAGAACTTTTGGCAGAGTGGCTCCAAAACAGAGGAGGACTGGGATCGAGGGGAGGAGCCCATTGGTCTGCAAGGGGAAGTCAAAGATGCAGGGGAAGATGCAGTCTGCCGAGTGACAACTTTGCCCCTGTGGTGCAGGGTGCTGCAATTGAGACTCAGTTGACATCCCATCTACTCCATCTCTGAAACATGTGTTGCCTTCTGAACCACCTGTTGATCTGTTATAGACCAGTCTGTAGAATGGCAGGGGAGCTCAGTTGCAGAGCCTGGACGTGAACTGGCCAAGCCTTTTCTGCCTCCATCACCAAGGACACACTTCCACTAGTGCATGCGCAAATAGACAAAGGCTCCTCTCCAGGCTACTCATAGAAGTGCCCAGTTGCTTGCCCAGTCTCTGCCAGAGAGAGTTCCTGCACAAGTAATGTGCCCATTCTGATCCTACACAAGCCCCCCCCTGGGGACATGGCATGTTTTTGCAACAATGTCTTTGCTTGAGTTAGCTGTGCCTAGTAATGGCTTGTAGAGACCTGTCTTAGCTGTAGTCCAGTCTATGTACTGTTTGCATGTTAAGTTTCATGTTAAAAACAACAGAGAGAAAAACACTTCAGTGATCCTAATTCTGATTCTGAAGGGGTTAGCAAGGAGTCAGTCCAATCTTAGTATTCTTGCACCAGAGAGCCAACAATAAAGCACACCACAGCTGCAATTATAATGTTTGTTCATAAGTGAACAAAATATTTAAAAAGTGATAACATAGTAGAATTGGAAGGGACTTATAAGGCTATTGAGTCCAACTCCCTGCTCAATGCAGGAATCCAGTTTAAAGCATGCCCAACAGGTCACTGTCCAGTTGCCTCTTGATTTCCTAAGTGTTGGAGAGCCTACCACTTTCCTAGGTAATTGGTTCCATTGTCGTACTGCTCTAACAATTAGGAAGTTTCTCCTGATGTTCAGCTGAAATCTGGTTTCCTGTAACTTGAGCCCATGTCCTGCACTCTGGAATGATTGAGAAGAGATCCTGGCCCTCCTTTGTGTGACAATCTTTCAAGTACTGGAAGAGTGCTACCATATCTCCTCTCAGTCTTCTCGTCTCACAGCTAAACATACCGTTCTTTCAGTCTCTCCTCATAGGACTTTGTTTCCAGTCCCCTGATCATCCTTGTTGTGCTCCTCTGACCCCATTCCAGTTTGCCTGCATTCTTCTTAAAGTGCAGTGACTAGAACTAGATGCAGTACTCAAAATGAGACCTAACGTTGTACTGCTATAACAGCTAGAAAGTTTTTCCTGATGTTCAGTCAAAATCTGGCTTCCTGTAATTTGAGCCCCATGTCCTGCGCTGTGGGATGATAGAGAAGAGATCCTGGCCATCCTCTGTGTGACAATCTTTTAAGTACTTGATCATATCTTCCCTCATTCTTCTCTTCTCAAGACTAAACATGTCCAGTTCTTTCAGACTCCCCTCATAGGGTTTTGTTTCTAGTCCCTGGATCATCCTTATGGCCCTCCTCTGAACCCATTCCAGTTTGTGTGCATCCTTCTTGAAGTGTGGTGCCCAGAACTGGACTCAGTACTCAAGATGAGGCCTAACCAGTGCCGAATAGAATGGATTTATTACTCTACATGATTTGAAAACAATGCCTCTAAAATAGCATTTGCTTTTTTGAGCCACATCTCATCTATTCAGCTTGTGATCAGCAACAATTCCAAGATCCTTCTCGCATGTAGTATTGCTGAGCTAAGTATCTCCCATTTTATAACTGCACTTGGTTTCCTTTTGCTAGGTGACTAACTTTGCACTTATCCCTGTTAAATTTCATTCTGATGTTTTCAGCCCAATGCTACAGCCTATCAAGATCACTTTGAATTTTGTTTCTGTCCTCCAGGATATTAGCAATTCCTCCAAACTTAGTTTCATATACAAATTTGATAAGCATTCCCTGCACCTCTTCATCCAAGTCATTAATAAAAATGTTGAAGAGCACTGGGCCTAGGACTGAGCCCTGCGGTACCCTGCTTGTTTCCTACACCCAGTTGAGAAGGAATCATTGATAAGCACTCTTTGAGTATGATTTTGTAACCGTGTATCCACCTGATAGCTGTTCCATCCAGCCCACATTTAGCTAGCTTGCTAAAATCAGAATATCATGGGGCACTTTGTCAAAAGATTTGCTGAAGTGGAGATACATTATGTCCACAGCATTCCCACAGTCTACCAGGGAGGTTACCCAATCAAAACTGAGATAAGATTACTCTAGTAGGTTTTGTTCTTGACAAATCCACTTTGGCTTCTAGTAATCACTACATTGATTTCAAGGGGCTTACAGACTGACCATTTTATAATCTGCTCCAGAATTTTCCCAGGGATTGATGTCAGACTGTTGTTATATGCCTTCAAGTCGATTACAAATTATGGCAGCCCTATGAATCAGCAACCTCCAATAGAATCTGTTATAAACTACCCTGTTCAGATCTTGTAACTTCAGGTCTGCAACTTCCTTTATGGAATCAATCCATCTCTTGTTTGGCCTTCCTCTTTGTCTACTCCCTTCTGTTTTTACCAGCATTATTGTCTTTTCTAGTGAAGCATGTCTTCTCATTATGTGTCCAAAGTATGATAGTCTCAGTTTCATCATTTTAGCTTCTAGTGATAGTTCTGGTTTAATTTGTTCTAACACCCAATTATTTGCCTTTTTCGCAGTCCATGGTATGCACAAAGATCTCCTCCACCATCACATTTCAAATGACTTGATTTTTCTCTTATCTGCTTTTTTCACTGTCCAACTTTCACATCCATACATGGAGAATGGGAATACCATGGTCTGAATGATATTTCCCAGGTTCCTCCTTTTTGCCTTTTTTGAAGATAGGGACATTAGCTCTTCTCCAGTCATGCCTCTATAAAATTATTTAGAAGCAATGAAAGCACCTTTGCAGCTTAATTCACCACTACCTAAAATAAAATCCCAAAAAGAATCAGTTAATAAAAGGTATGAGGTCTGTATCGGGATAACAAGGGATTTTCATTCGAAAAATAGCCTGCAGATGAAGGGTTAAATATCCCCAACTTGAAATATGCAGCCTTTTTCTGCTCATTTCAGTGAAATAAAGAAGTCAAAACGGCTCACATGTTGCCAGTGCATGATCTCGTGTGGCCTGTAGACATTTTGTGTAAGTAAATGCGCTTCAAAGGCCACAATCCAGCACTGCATTAAGCAAGCTTAAAACCACTGAGATTCATGGATTTAAATATACTTAATTCACTGTTGGCCTTTGGCCTTCTAATTTAGAGCTGCACAAGCATTATGCCATCTGTTTCGTTCTGTTAAAATATATCCAAATACATTGCCTGCGTGACAATAGGTAATTCAGGACACTTGACTCTGGAGTAATAGCACCTGTTTTAGATATAGAAAATTTATTTTATGACATATGTTTATGGGTTTTTTAAAAAAAGATATTTATTTATTTATTGCATTTGTATACCGCCCCATAGCCAAAACTCTCTGGGCGGTTTACAACAATTAAAAACATTAAAAACAAATATATAAATTTAAAACACATTTTTTAAAAAAGCAATTTAACAACACATGCTAATTTACTTCTCTAACTACAGAGAAGAAATTGTTATGTTAAATAATGGGTATGCACATTTGTCCTTACATTCTAACATGCAAGAGGAGTAAAAATTCTGCAATTCACTTGTGAGTGAAATCCTTGGGATTAATGGAGAATTGTGATTAGGATTCAAGATTAAGTGTGTCTAAAGGCTGAGACTATTGATTGAATGATCCCTTGTAAAATTAATGTTCATTGGGCTCCTCATGGTGATGGTAGATTTATGGAGGCACTAACCTGGTAGAAGTTTAATTTTATTCTGCTTTTTGTGAAGAACATAATTCTTGCTATCTGCAACTTCTGTATTTTCATTAGTTCCATTTAAAGGTTGGTATGGCCCTGTTGTATTTTACCTGTCCTTGTAGATTTGGAATCCTTTTGGGTGACAGAGATATAATGAAGCTGTATTTCTGCAAGATGAGGCCAAATTGATTCACAGTGGCTCCCAAACTTTTTTCTCCCTGGACCACTTGAAAATTGCTGCAGACTACTTAATGATTTTTCTACCTGTTGTAGCAATTGTAATGCACTATTGTAGATGTTGTATGGTTCTTAATTATATTTTATTGCTTCTTTTATTTCTTAGGTTGTAATTTATTGTATTACAATTTGCATTCCATAAAATTCAAATTGTAATACAACAAAATACAAAAAAGCAATAAAAATACAAAAGTCGATGTGAATATTTAATGTGGACATGACAAGTCACAGATCACCTGAATAAAGCTCATGGAGCACTGTTTGGGAACCCATTGTGTATCTTACTAGATATGGGCAAGCTCCCCCAGGCTCAATATTTGGCTGAGCCTGCAACTATGAACAGAAGTGAAGAATGCTCAGAAAAAAGTTATTTTTTAAAATGAGAACTCTACATTTACTCATAGTAGTCACTCCCTATGACTCCACCCCACCCCACCATCTTACCTTTTGCAGTGGTGGTTGCTGCTGCTGCTATGGCAATAGAAGGAGAACTGCCTCTTCCTCCTCCTCCTCCTCCTCTGCAACAGCTGGTGTGGCTGCAATGGCATGGAGGGAGGAAAACCAAAATCCCTGTCTCTTTCCTGTCTGAAACCTTGGAGAGCTGCTGCAGTCATTTTAGAAGGCACTGAGTTAGATGGACTAATGGTTCGGACTCTGTAGAAGGCAGCTTCCTATGTTCTTGCCCCATCACTCTCTCTGTGTTCCTTGCCCCACAAATGCTCAGAAATGCAGTAAATTCAGAGGTACCTGATATTGAAAGCTCAGCCAAAGAAGATGTTTGGGGGATGTAATTTTGTCTTTGTTTCCATGGTGAATGTTAAGGGTTGCTCAGTTTGCATTCAAAGGAAGCAAGGAATTTTGAAATTGGTAACATCTCTACATATTATACACATTCAGCTAAGTAGACACTTAGGTTTTAAGCACATAAGAACCTGAAGCGGCAGTCTTAATATTCTGTTGCTTGGGAGTAAGCCCCGTTGAACTCTGTGGAACTTCTAAGAAGACATGTATCAGATTGCACTGTAAATCAGATCATATAAGGAGGTAACGTAACTAAAATATTTGCTGATGTTGAAGCAATCTGTGAAAAAAATACATTGCTGCAATCAGTAGCTAAGTAACAAACAGGCCTTCCTAAAACAAAAATGCCTTCAGTACATGGCTAAACATCATCATGCTAGGTGCCTATCTGATTTTGTGGGGTAATTGATTCCAGAGAGCTGGAGCTGCAACACTAAAAGCCAGGTTGGCATGTGTCAGAATTCTCACAATGAGCTACACAAGCAGAAAACAAAGATACTTTAGTTACATATAGTTAAGTGGACAGAAACGCCACTGGCTAGGCAGGAAATGATTTTTTCCTGTATAATAACTTTTTTCTTCTAAAATTTTGTCTATTTGTGGGCTTTCTTTCATTGTTTCTCTTCCAGATCTGTTGTACTATGCTAAGTGATGAGCAAATAGAAACAAATAAACAGATTTTCTTAGATTTTTGTTAGATAATTTTTATTAGGAACTGTGAGATAATAGGGGAGCTTTAAACATATTTAATTATTGTTTGCTCGATTAATTTTTAAATTCTTATGTAACACTATTGATTAAAAAAACCCTATGAAGTACATTTTAAAAGCAACAAATAACAAAACATCAATGATAAAACAAACACATTAAAAATTTAAACAAAACCACAGCAGTTCTATTTCTTCCATCTGTGCTCATGTGTGTTGTGTGTACATGTATAATATTCACTAATAGGCAAAAAAACATGCAGTTTAAGAACTTACCTATAGCCCACAGCTATTTCTATTAAACTTTAAAAAGAAGGGGAATTGGGCAGCTATAGTGAATGCACCAGGGGAGCAGGAGACCTGACCTCCTCTCTGAGATACTGGACTGCCCTTCAAATTTGTCAAAATGCAAACACAATTTGGGTTGGCCTTTCACACTCCAATCCACTTGCTGTGTAGCTTGGAAGAATTTGACAACATGTGCCTCTGAGCATATGGTGAGTGGTGGCAACACCTGCCATCTCCAAAGATGGAGAATTACATTTTTATATGTTTGTTGGTGTTCTACTTACTTTGCTTTTTTTCTGTGTTACTATTGTTTCTACAGAGAATCTAACCTAGAAAATTATATTTCTTTCATTATTCATCCTATAAACCTGTGTCAAATTTATTCTTATTAATTTTGAAGCCTTTTTATTGGTCAATGTTATATGATGGTGAAGACAGCCTTTTGTGTTTCAAACTGGAGGTTATGTTCAATTTTTATTTTGAAATAGTTTCAAAACTGTCTATTAACAACTGAATCTGAAACTACAGACTGATGTAAAATCAGACTGATTACAATATGTTGCTACTTAGGCAATAAATCTAGCTGTTGGAAAAAACAAACTTGTCCTGCCCAAGATGCAAGTTTTCAGCCTGCTATGCGTAAACCACTTCACTTGAGGAAAGGTGGGCATGATTAATGAAAAACATAGAGCACACCTAGAACTTTGCTAGAATATATTTAACCTCCCAGTGTTTTATCTTGTGCAAACTGAGACACTCCTCATGTCCACTGGAGACTGTTCTACAGAATAGTGCTATTATTCCACAATTTTTTACTATAAATTTTGCAAAGTGTTGCTGTTCTTCACATATTCACAGAAACGGAAGCAAAATAAAATTATTTACTATAGGAAACTTCACTAAAATTGCAAAGTAAATGAAAAATATTTAAAGTGACTATCTGAACTATATCTATCATCTTAATATTGATGGTTCCTCCCTACTAAAAACAAGATCAGCACAGCACATGTCTTGTTTCTGTTATTTGGAGTGATTGCAGGTGTTGCCACCACTCACCATATGCTCAGAGGCCCATGAAATTCTTCCAAGCTACACAGGAAGTGGATTGGACTGTGGAAGACCAACCCAAATTGTGTTTACATTTTTACAAATTTGTAGGGCAGTCCAGTATCTCAGAGAGGAGGTCAGGTCTCCTGCTCCCATGGTGCATTCACTATAGCTGCCCAATTCCCCTGCTTTTTAAAGTTTGATAGAAATAGCTGTGGGCTCTAGGTATGTTCTTAAACTGTCTATTAGTGATTTTCTCTGCTTTTTAATCCGGGAGGTAAGAAATGAGATCCTATGCAAGTTTGCTGAGAATGGATTGATCATTTCCATGCTTATTGAGTTCAGTGGGATTTACTCCTGTGCAATCATGCTTTGGATAGGTGAAACTGACCATGGAGGTGGAGGAGAAGACGGAAGGAGGGCTGGAGTAGGCAGGGAAGGAGGAAGAAGGGAGGGGAGGAAAAAGGGAAGAGGAAGGGAGAGGGGAGGGGAGGGGGAGGGGACAAGCAGGTCTGATCATTTGCATGCTTATTGAGTTCAGTGGGATTTACTCCCGTGCAGTCATGCTTAGAATAGGTAAAACTGAGCATGGAGGAGAAGGAGGGGGGCAGGGGAGGGAAAGGAGGGAGATAGGATTGGAAGGGGATGGGGAGGCAAGGGGCAAAAGGGAGGGGATAGGGAGGAGGAGGGGAGGGCAGGTTCATTCATTTGCATGCCCTTTGAGTTCAGTGGGATTTACCCCTGTGCAATCATGCTTAGGATTGGTGAAACTGACCTGTTAGGGGTCTCCTAACAACTCTCAGCACCCTTCACAAAATACACTTTCCAGGATTCTTTGGGGGAAGCCATGACTGTCTAAAGTGAAATAATGGTCTGGCATGGGTGTTGCCACCTGATTAGCCAAGCCAAACAGCTGTGAGTCTGGCTTTTAGAACACTGACAGTTGGTTCTTAGAACATGCCCAACATTATAATAGACTTCAATGTTAAATTTGTTAAATTAATTAAAAATCAGCCAGGCATTTTAAAACTTTTAAACTGCTGAAGATGAAAGTCAGAGTATAGGGCAAGGTCAGTAATAGGATTACAGGTACTCTGAAAATGGCTGATTTTTAATTAATTTCAACAAATTATGACTACTGACAGAAAAAAGTTCTGGATTTTTTCCCTTGTTTTACACTTTGAACTCTTGATTCTCTCTGACTGCTTTGTGTATCGCCATGAAAATGCAGAGGGTTGTTAAGCAAGCATTTCTGAGTTCAAGACTATAGGGTTTGTAAGGTTTTGTTTTGAAATGAGCCAATGAGAAACATCGGAATGGCATGGGGTATTTCAATTTAACATTGCAGTATGCAAAAAATCCATGCTGTTTATAATATGAAGCCACTCTCATGTCTGTATAATTTCAAGGTGTCACAGGGCTCTCTTTTTTTCCTCCTGCAACCAGCTAACCTGATCATCCCTCTGTGCTTTGTCTAGTAATATTATGCACAGTGGTATAAACTCATTACAAGTTGCTGGTGTCTGAAGTCCTATAATTAAATTACGAAGCCTAAGTGCATATTTACTAAGGAGCAGTCTAGATGTTAAGAAAAAGTAGACTGTACCACTTTGGTATGCAGGTAGATAACAATACTCTCCTACCAAAAACATTACCTGCCCTATCATGGAGCTATCATGGAGCATCATCCTAGTCTTCTCTTTGGCATGCTTATTTCAACACATGTTATTGCTGTCATGTTAGGGGTTTTTTTGGGGGGGGGAATTGCCAACCTACAAGCCACTATTTACATTTTGCAGTGATGTGAGACAATACGAAGAGAGTTGTAAAAATGTACATTGGCTGTAAGTCTTTTCTCCGACTGTTAACCTATAAAAGAGATATTGGATCTTTGCTTGGTATATTATTTGGTCTGTTTACGTTGCTCTTATAGACAATTTCACAGTGACTATCATTTTATTTATGTTTGCAGTGGGAAGAAATAAGTGGTGTTGATGAGAACTATACTCCAATCAGAACGTACCAGGTTTGCAACGTCATGGACCACAGTCAGAACAATTGGTTGAGGACAAACTGGATACCCCGTAACTCAGCTCAGAAAATCTATGTGGAGCTCAAGTTTACCCTGAGGGACTGTAACAGCATCCCACTAGTTCTGGGCACTTGCAAGGAGACTTTTAACCTGTATTATATGGAGTCTGATGATGACCATTCTGTCAAGTTTAGGGAACATCAGTTTACAAAGATTGATACCATTGCTGCCGATGAGAGCTTCACTCAGATGGATCTTGGGGATCGAATTCTTAAACTCAACACAGAGGTTCGTGAAGTGGGACCTATTAGCAGGAAAGGATTTTACTTGGCTTTTCAAGATGTGGGTGCATGTGTTGCCTTAGTGTCAGTGCGAGTATACTTCAAAAAGTGCCCTTTCACTGTAAAGAACCTGGCCATGTTTCCAGACACAGTACCTATGGATTCCCAGTCGTTGGTGGAAGTGAGAGGTTCTTGTGTTAATCATTCCAAAGAGGAAGACCCACCCAAGATGTACTGCAGTACAGAAGGAGAATGGCTAGTTCCCATTGGGAAGTGCTTGTGTAATGCTGGCTATGAAGAAAGGGGCTATTCTTGCCAAGGTAATGTCTGTTTAATAGTTTCTACATATTCATTGTTGGTTAATTGAGTTACTTTGCTTTATAAAGTGCTTGGGCAAGTAAGATTAAATAGAAAATTCTTATTTTAGCATAACTCCTATATTTAATATACAAAACAACATTTTCTTTATTTCTTACAGTGGTACTTTCTGTTTTTAGTTTACATTTTGTAGACTACTCTGAATGCTTGATATTTAGACTGTGAGTGGATCTGTGAGTGGATTTTGTACAATGGGGCTTACCCTCCCGCCATCTGCTGCAGCCTCATGCACTGCCAAAAAACTCTCCAGAGACACCTGAGGGGCTCTTCAGAAAGGCTTATAGAGCAGCACAAGTAGCTGCAAATGGTTCTGGGAGATGGCAGACGTTGGAGACACCCCCTTGTGTTAGCAGAAGATATTTCTGCTAGGGTCTAATAGGATCCCAGCCATGGTATCATAATTTGTTGTTGTCTTCATTTTGTAAAGTGTATCCTAGATTTCAAGGATCTGGGGAATTCTTCTTTTCAAGCAACATCATGCTGTGTAAATGTACACTTTGTTTCAGTGGCTGATGCCTGGAGTACAAGATCACTTGATCCTTTTAAGAGAGGCAAAGGGCCATGAGTTATACCCACCTGTGGACTATGCATGGAGGGACAGGGTTGAATCCCTATCATTTAGGAACAGAGCATTTTAATCTCTAATGTGATATACTTGCAATCTGTTTCAGTTGAAATCCTCATATTCTTGATATATGTGCACAGAAGCCAGAAAATCTGAAAGAATACTTTCCTAGTACGAGATGGAGTGCTTCTTCCTATAATTGGCTTTAGAAGCTCAATGTCTTTTTGAGCATAGAGCACTCATTAATTATGTTGTGACTCCTAATGAATGTTGGAAGCTTCAGGACAGATGTGCTTCTTCACACAGCACATAGTTTAACTGTGGAATTTGTTCACACAAAAGGCAGTGATGGCCACCAACTTGGATGGCTTTAAAAGAGGATTAGACAAATTTGTGGAGGATAAGGCTGTCAATGGCTGCTAGTCATAACTGTGTTCTGCCTCTGTAATTGTAGGCAGTATGCTTCTGAATACCAGTTTCTGGAAACCGCAGGAAGGGAGAGTGCTCTTGCACTCAGATCCTGCTTGGGGGCTTCCCATGAGCAACTGGTTGTCCACTGTGAGAACAGGATGCTGGACTAGATGGGCCATTGGCCTGATCCAACAGGCTGTACTTATGTTCTTTTGTTACGGCTTCTTCTCTCCTTGGTCTCATCAGCTCACCAAATTAATCTTCCCCTATGGCAGCAAAGGACCTTGGGACAGGTGATGTGCTTCTGTGTTGTATTTTTCCAAAGCATGAAAGGACAACTGTGAATAAAACAAAAAGAGACAGCATGGATAAAAAGAGGCTGCTAGATTTGGGTTTTCCAAAGTCACAGGGCTCAACGCAGTTGATCTGTCAGACCAGTGGCAGTAGGCATTTGGGGGCAGGAAATTAAATGAACAAAAACTGACCATGATGTAAGCTTCTCATTTCATTTTTAGGAACATAGAAAGCTGCTTTACACCGTCAGATCATTGGTCCATCTAGCTTGGTATTGATTGGAATTAGCTCTCCAGGGTTTTAGGCAAGTTTCTTCCTGCAAAGCTTATGTGATCTGCCACCAAGCTCTGGTCCTTTCCCTTTTAATCTGCCACTTATTTTACTCCTCCTCTTTGTTGATATTCTGGCAGCTAATTGAGATCAAGGTTCTTGATTTTATCTGCTAGAACATATGGATAGTTGTTCTGTTGTGAGCACTGGCCTCAGCAGAGGCGAGAGTATCCTAGACAGCTCCATGCAGGGCTCAGGCTGGTGACTTCATGAGAGCAGAAGTCATATGTTGCTTCCGCAGCAGCTCCTCTTTCACCAAGAAGAGTCTTTTATTTAAAGGGATCCAGCCAGCTTTAACAGTCATTGACTGTGACAGAGCAGAGGAGCATAAAGGTTTCTGAGCTGGAGTTCTCTGAGTTAGAGGAGGACAACCCAACATCCTCAGGCCAGAGAGGTACTTATACTATGGACATTTCTTACAAAAGCGCTTCCAGTTGATAGATTGCTTCTGGAGCTGGCCCTGTGGCCAATTCCCTGTCCTGCTCTAAATTCCTGGGCTCACTCCCTGAAGAAGGAAGCCTGATCCCAAGGTCATGACAATTGCTGAGTCAGCCACGTGTGGAACTTTGGCACACCAAATGGGTGCCTAGTTTGTCTCTCTGATTAGATTGGTGCTGCCCTCTCCTCACAAGTCAGAGTGAGGTCCATCTGGTTATTGGTCAAAACTGTTTTAACAAAAATAGTGTTGAGAGAAAAGGAAAAGGGGGCAGACAAATTACTTGGGTTTACCTTTTTTTAAAAAGAGCCTACATAAATCTATGTTTTCATTTATTCCTAGTTAAATACTAAAACGATTGTAATATAGGGATGGGATTCAAGAATGTAGTTCCATAAACTTATATATGTTTTTAGGGTTTTCTTTTTCCACTGTCAGAAACTGGATTTAAAGCACATTTAATGTGCATGGTTTCCCTCAAAGAATACTGGGAACTGTAGTTAAGAGTGCTGTGAATTGTAGCTATGCGAGGGGTAAACTACAGTTCCCAGGATTCTTTAGGGGAAGCAATATGTTTTAAATGTACTTTATATGTATGTATGTATGCACATATATGCATGTATGGTGTGGATGTGATCAAAGATGCACAATTTAAGATATTCCAGATTTCAGCAAAAATGTTATTTCTTTTTCAGAGGATTAAAATTAAAGCCGTCTCCATATCTGAATTTCTGAGCATCTGTGTAAAAAGAAGTGTACTCAAGGCTCAACATTAATTCTTTTGGCATTGGGGGTTGTGTGGAACAAACTTAGCAAGGCCTAAAGTTATTGCTCAAACATTAATCTGTTAAAAGTGTCAGCATGACGTTTGAGGACAAACATATGTATTACTAAATGTTTATATCGTTGAATGAACCCTGTTTTCAGACACTGCTTATATCAGCAATGCCTGCTGACTTCAGTCAGCAAGAGATTACTTGTGTCCATGAATGTAAAATATAAGAACAGACTCTGATCCTGCAATCAAGTCTTGGCATCCAAGGGAGCTGGCCTGCTTTTTTGATTTCCATTCCATTTGTTCATCAAGAGAGCTTTGTATGAGCAGGCCATTAACAAAAGTGACAGGACGTTCTGGTCTGCTCTGGTTTTACATACTATGTCCTGCTGTCCTGACAGCTTTTATCAAGACCCAAATTTGTCAAATATTTTCACCAGGGTGTGATTTAAGTGGCACTTTAAAAGCAGTTGGTAACCCAATCCCCTCCCTGCTGTTGACGTCAGTAACACAGCAGGAATCGGAAGGCTTAGAACCAAGTTAAGTTTTTCACATACTTTTTGACGGGCCAGCGGTGGCTCAGCATGGTTGCTCCTATGCTGTCCCCACCCCAAGTTGAGAGATTATTAAAATAGTATTTCTTTATGCTGAGCAGGCAAGAAATGGGCATGCAGTCATTTCATTTAATGATCAAAAATTTGTCCTGAGACAATATTGTTGTGTAGGCCAGATAGTCCATGAGAAGCATGGACAGAAGAAAACATTGATATCAGGTGTATTTATTTATTAACATATTCATATCTCTCTTCTTTGTGAAGGAAGGGAACCTTAGCGTGTGTTTTTGAGTATCTTTTCTTTTTTCCACAGCAGTATTTATCAAATTCTAATTTTCTAACACCATCGTTATAAGGATTGCACCACAAATTTTCTAATATAAATCAAGTAACATTAGAACAAGTCATAAGAAAATTCCCATAGAATGTGTGTGTGTGGGGGGGGAATCAGTGAGGAAAATAGGGTTTCATATGATCAGTTTAATAGCACAATGAAGTTGACTTTCTTAATCCTTTTTAAGAATTAGGCATTGTGATTAGTCCTAAGTGTGGGTAATGGACAAACCTTAAAATTAGATTTGAAAGAGTGGCATAACACAAACTTAGGATATTAACCCATATAATTTTTAATTTTGATGTGTTTGCTCAGCTGTTCAGTTGATTCTATAGCGACATCAATATTGTTTTACAGTTTAAAAATATGTGGATTTCTTCCCCTTTCCCAATATTTATTAATTACAATTTAATTTTGAATACAAATAACAGATGGAGATGAAGATATGTTTTGGGGGACAATTTTGTCCAAGCTATTATTAACTTCCTGAAAGCCAATCCCCCCATGCCATTGCACTATTTTACAATCTCATATATTTATGTTTCACAATGTTTTGTAATAAGCAGCCTGATCATTCCCCTTTTAAAAATATTTAGTGTTCTATGCCACTTCATAGCTGGGCAGGGTTCAATCTCGCCTCTTGTGAAAATCTTCCAAGCTTTGTAGCTTGTTACTTGTTGCTATGTCTTCACTGCTTAAAACAACTTGGATACACTTAATATTTTCTGAAACATATTCTAAAATTATCAGCCAGAAAATATCCATGACTGATAATTTTAGAATATGTTTCAGAAAATGTTACATGTATCCAAGTTGTCTTAAGCAGTGAAGATATGACAACAGATAACTAGCTATAAAGCTTGGAAGATTAAATATAGTTGAACTTATTATTCAATTCAACATAGTTGAATTTATTATTAACTATATTTAGTATACAGTAATGCATTTCAATGTGTTTGACCATTTAGTCAAAAGCCTCTTCTCCTCAAATGCCTGTTTATCTGATTGGTTTTAAAGGTCAGAGTGAATAACGAACATTTGTCTACCAAGTTGACTAAACTGAGATAGCATTATATTTGTATGTGAGAGAGACAGAAAGACTTCTAGTCTACCATCTTATCAGGAGGCTCGTTCTGCACAATATAGGAAATGGACCTTTAGCGTGGCGGCACCTCCCCTGTGGAATGCCCTCCCTTTGAATATTAGGCGGGCGCCCATCTCTGCTATATTTTCGGCGCCTTTTGAAGACTTTCCTCTTTCAACAAGCCTTTTAAGAGGAGAGCTATCCCAGTCTGTGTCTGTGTCAGAATTGCTTAATATGTCTTTTAATAATGTTTTTAACCCTTTTAAAAAAAGGTTTAAAAATGTTTTTAACACTGTTTTGTCTTAATGTATTTTAAGATTTGTTTTTATGATGTTTTAAAGTGTTTTTAGTGCCTTGTTTGCCGCCCTGGGCTCCTGCTGGGAGGAAGGGTGGGATACAAATTAAATTAATAATAATAATAACAACAATAACAATAACAATAATACTCCTATGGGTTCAAGATGAAAACAATCATGTTACCAAACAGGGCACATGTTCCCTAAAAGGCACATATTCTAAATAATTAGTGATAACTTCCTGGTACCAAAGAACTATGGGAGACATATGGGATGTCTTGATAATCAGAACTTCAAATAAACACTGCACAGTGTACACAATGAAAATGTATAATTGCTAATATGGAGAAGTTGTTTTGATAATGTGCTTTGATCCTATTTCAATCTGCCAACAAATGAAATTCACTCCTGCATTTGTATTACCTGAAGAGGGAATTGTGCTGGGAAGATCATATTTTTCAGGGTTCCCAAGCTTCATCAGCATCATAACTACTACTGTTGTTGTTACCTTCATTTTCATTTATGAATCACTTTCCATGGAGCATCCCAAAGCGATTTGCAATATAATAGATACAAAATGGTTAAAATAAATAAAAACAGTTAAAACTGCATATATTAAAACAATTAAAAATTCTAAAAACAGTTTAAAGCAATGACACATACATAAAACTATTTCAAATCCAAAACAGATACTAACAGAGATAAAGATTTTAGAAGGCTTGTTTAAAGAAGAATGTTTTTAGCAGGTGCTAAAAAGACAATCAATATGCAATGGAAGGGAGTTCCAAATAGTAGGAGCTGCTGCACTAATTCAGACATTGTGTGGAATAGATCTGATGGGATGGTATCTGCAGAATGTCCTCTCCTACAGAACACAGTGATCATATATAGAATATGAGGCAATCTGTATAGGGATTTGCACGCTAATACCAGAACTTTGAACATAGCCTGGTAGCTAATTAGCAGCCACAATTATTTCAGCAGTGGTGTAATATGATGGCAATATTCCACCCAAGCGATCACTCAAGCTGCCACATTTTACACTAGCTGCAGCTTCTGGGTTAGCCTCAAGAGCAGTCTCAGCCAACGTGCACTGCAGTAATCCAATCTGGAGGTTAACAGCACATGTGCTACAGTGGTCAGAAATGACTGTAGCTGATAAAGGACACTCCTAGTCCCTGATGTCACCTGGACCTCTAGTGGCAGAGATGAATCCAGGAGCACCCCCAGACTAAAACCTGCTCCTTCAGGGGAAATAGAACCCCATCCAAAGCAGGTCATTGACCAATTATCTAGACTCTGGAACCGCCCATTCACAGCACCTCCAATTTGCCAGGATTCAGAGTTAATTTGTACAGTAGAGATTTTCATGTGCTTTAGAATAACAAAACAATATTTGTTGATTCCTGTGTGCAAGTTGAGGTTCCCTTCCTTCTTGAAATGAATTCATGCTGTTGTTGTTTTCCAAATATTCCCTGCCCTATCACTAAAGAAAAAAAAAAGAGAGAGAGAGGCTATGTCTTATGTATTATTGTCAGTTGGAACTTTTTGCAATAATAAAACAAGCAACAAGCTGCCATAAGGGTTCTTTTCAGAGCTAAAAGGCAGGAAGTAAACATTTTAAATAAATAAAAACATTGGACCAATTGAAATAGGTCAGTTAAGGAGATAAAGCTAAATATCTGTGAAGTTTTATCAGTTAGGTTATGGAAATCTCACTTCCATTTCTACATAGTATTGTAACTTTTGGTTTAAGAACATAAGAACATAAGAAGAGCCTGCTGGATCAGGCCAGTGGCCCATCTAGTCCAGCATCCTGTTCTCACAGTGGCCAACCAGGTTTCAGGTTTGAAATCTGAAATAATATGATAGTCAGTTTAAAACAAAAACAAAAACCTTATTTGTAGGAAAATACAATATCATGGCTTAGATGATTAAAATTAAACATTAGTTTTATCCTTAGGCCTGATCATTCTGTTGCTGTTTTCTTACTTCAGATTATTTTTCTAAACACTGTGAGGGCTCTAGTATCTGGATAAAATAATCTGGACAGTTCTATCCATTTGGAAGTACATCTGGAATGGAGAACATGTGTTGTCCTGATGATGGCCAGGGTGATAGGAGTTGGAGTCCAACAATATCTGAAAGGCCATAGATTGTCCATTTCTGAAGTATACACATTTTTAGCAAGTGTAATTCTGACCAATCTTTTGTATTCCACATGGGGTAATGTAAATCGGGCAGATCTCTTATGGTGAGATAAGAGGGTTCTTTGTAAACTGCTTAGAGGTTTCTCACAACCAAGTGTTATATACATTTTATTAAATAAATAAATGACACACACACACCCTCCATGTTACCTTTTAGAGAGATTCACGTGTATCAAAGTCTGATGTTACTGGAATAAGCTACCTAATTTTCCATATTGGTGTGTGAATGGACATTGTGCTGGGCAGTTAGGCTTCTACTACTGGTCAGAGTATGATCTGAAGGTACATGAGGCTACCACCTTGCTGATGTTGGTCAGCATCTGGTCAGTGTCTGAATGGAAGGCCACGGAAACCACATGTAACATGCCCTGAGATCCATGACAGAAAGAAGGTGGGATATAAATGTAAGAAAATAAATACTGTCTTGCATGCACCATTAGGTTACTCAAACATGTTTTGTTGGGGAAAGAAAAGAACAGGAAAGTGCAAACCAGGCTGCATTCAGACATGGGGCTTATTGCATTAGTTTTATGGATTATAATAGTAGTGC
This sequence comes from Rhineura floridana, assembly GCF_030035675.1. NCBI lineage: Eukaryota > Metazoa > Chordata > Lepidosauria > Squamata > Rhineuridae > Rhineura > Rhineura floridana. The sequence goes on along the minus strand of NC_084484.1, from coordinate 130,684,960 downwards.
TTCTGTCCCAATTTCTAAAATTCCTTTCACATTGCAGAATCAGGAATTGTGGCTTGTGAACTGATATACTGCCATGTTGTGCTAAATGTCTTTTACACTGCTGCAATGGTTCATAGTATGGAGGTGCTCCTGGATCCATCTTTGTCGCTCAAGACCTGGCTGACCTCAGTGGCTAGGAGTGCCTTTTACTAGCTGTGGCTGATAAG